>NC_057799.1:592104326-592111517 GCF_018294505.1 Triticum aestivum | reverse complement strand
CTGGCCGCACCGCGGTCGGCCTCTGCCGTGGCCGGCGTCGCCGCCCCCTAGTGGCCTCGGGCGCACACGGGCGCCCACGCCCGCACCCGTTTCCCCCGCTCCGTTAGGCCCCTCTAGGCCACAGACACATGGGGCCCACGCCCCTCCCAGAACGATTTTTTAAAAAGGAGTTAATAAAAGTGATAATAAATAAATAAAAATATTAATTAATTAATTAATTAACTAAATTAATTATGTTTAGTTAACCTAATTAACTAATTAAACTAATTAACTACTGTTACTTAATTGAACAGTCAATGACACGTGGGTCCCACTGGACCCACAGGTCAGTTTTGACCCAGTCAACCGCACTGTTGACTGCCGACGTCATGCTGACGTCATGATGACATCAGCATACACTACTCTGGATAATGTTGATTTAAAATGATTAAATAAATTCTAAACATAATTAAAACTTATGATGAAAATACTTTCTACATGAAAGTTGCTCAGAACGACGAGACGAATCCGGATACGCAGCCCGTTCGCCCGCCACACATCCCTAGCATAGCAAACACGCAACTTTCCACCTCCGGTTCATCTGTCCGAAAATGCGAAACACCGGTAATACTTTCCCGGATGTTTCCCCCCTTTGCCGATATCACCTACTACCGCGTTAGGGCACATCTAGCACCGCGTTTGTCATGCTATGCTTTGTGATGCTTAGATTGCTCTGTTATTTATTGTGTTCCCTCTTCGTTAGTTCTTTCCGGTAGACCCTGAGATCGATGCCGGTACCCCTGGGCTCGACTACATCGACGACGAACCCTTCTTGCCAGAGCAACCAGGCAAGCCCCCCTCCCCCTTGATCACCAGATATCGCCCATTCTTCTCTATACTGCTTGCATTAGAGTAGTGTAGCATGTTACTGATTTCGGTTAATCCAATTCTGTTGCATAGCGTCTCATTGTTGCTATAGTTGTTACCCTTACCTGCTATCCTACTTCTTAGTATAGGATGCTAGTGTTCCATCAGTGGCCTTACACTCTTGTCCGTCTGCCATGCTATACGACTGGTCCGTGATCACTTCGGGAGGTGATCACGGGTATATACTATATACTTTATATACATGACACATGTGGTGAATAAATTCGGGTCGGCTCGTTGAGTACCCGCAAGTGATTCTGATGCGGGGGCTGAAAGGACAGGTGGCTCCATCCCGGTAGAGGTGGGCCTGGGTTCCTGACGGCCCCCGAGTGTCGCTTTGTGGCGGAGCGACAGGGCAGGTTGAGACCACCTAGGAGAGAGGTGGGCCTGGCCCTGGTCGGCGTTCGCGGATACTTAACACGCTTAACGAGATCTTGGTATTTGATCTGAGTCTGGCCATTTTGTCTATACGCACTAACCAACTACGCGGGAACAGTTATGGGCACTCGGCATCGTGGTATCAGCCGAAGCTCTTCTTGACGTCAGCGACGGAGCGGCGCGCGCCAGATTGGACTGGAACGCCTGCTAGGCTAGGTCTGCTTCCGGCCGCGTATGCAACGTGCAGGTGTGCAATGGCGATGGGCATAGACCCCTGCGCGCATAGGATTTAGACCGGCGTGCTGACCTCTCTGTTGAGCCTAGGTGGGGCTGCGACGTGTTGATTCCGAGGCCGGGCATGACCCAGGAAAGTGTGTCTGGCCAAATGGGATCGAGCGTGTTGGGTTATGTGGTGCACCCCTTCAGGGAAATTTATCTATTCGAATAGCCGTGTCCCTCGGTAAAAGGACGACCCGGAGTTGTACCTTGACCTTATGACAACTAGAACTAGATACTTAATAAAACACACCCTTCCAAGTGCCAGATATAACCCGGTGATCGCTCTCTAACAGGGCGACGAGGAGGGGATCGCCGGGTAGGATTATGCTATACGATGCTACTTGGAGGACTTCAATCTACTCTCTTCTATATGCTGCAAGATGGAGGCTGCCAGAAGCGTAGTCTTCGAGAGGATTAGCTATCCCCCTCTTATTCTGGCATTCTGCAGTTCAGTCCACCGATATGGCCCTTTACACATATACCCATGCATATGTAGTGTAGCTCCTTGCTTGCGAGTACTTTGGATGAGTACTCACGGTTGCTTTTCTCCCTCTTTTCCCCCTTTCCATTCTACCTGGTTGTCGCAACCAGATGCTGGAGTCCAGGAGCTAGAGATCCCGAGGATGATTCTACATGGAGTTCGGCTTCGAGGAGTAGTTAGGAGGTCCCAGGCAGGAGGCCTTGCCTTTTTGATCGTTGCTACTTTTGTGCTAGCCTTCTTAAGGCAAACTTGTTTAACTTATGTCTGTACTTAGATATTGTTGCTTCCGCTGACTCGTCTATGATCGAGCACTTGTATTCGAGCCCTCGCGGCCCCTGGCTTGTATTATGATGCTTGTATGACTTATTTATGTTGTAGAGTTGTGTTGTGATATCTTCCCGTGAGTCCCTGATCTTGATCGTACACATTTGCGTGCATAATTAGTGTACGATTGAATCGGGGGCGTCACAAGTGGGCATCAGAGCCGACTACCTGTAGGAATCCCCCTTCCAAACTCCTTGGCCGAAGTCGAGTCTAGTCATTGAAAAACTTTTACTAACATGGCTGTGTGTCTTACGGGCCCACGTCGCCATTGGGTGGTATTAGGATCTTTTATTCCTCGACCTTTACTCTGGGACTCTGAACTCTCTCCCATTCGGGTTAAATGATTTTGCTAAAAAGACTAACTGTAGGGTCTCGTAAATACTTTCTCCCGGAGAGCCCCTTATCACAGATGGTCGCCGACTGCACCAGAAGATGTTGAAGATACTCATCGATCATTCCCGAGACCCTTGTGCCCTCTGCCTTTTCAATTCCCTACTACCGATATATCCATATGGATAACGACATACACTTGGTGTTCATACAATTACTCTGAGTTTCTCTTGTTATTACCAGAGACATCGAATTGCTCTCCGGCTTTTAAGAATCCCTTATACCACTACCTTGTAGTTCCTTGCCGCACAAATACCCATACGGATAATTACTCGCACCTACCGAGTATCGACTCATCCCTAGTTGATTCATGTATTTCACAATAGTCTTCAAAATACTATTCGATCTTCCGAAAATCCTCAGGAGCCTATTGCTCTTGAAATTCTTGTTTGCTTGCATTATGGTTAATCCCATAAGTCTCGTAATCTTATTGGCATCCCTTGTCATTATCATTTTGAGTCCGTTGATTCAATATGTTGCGAATGCTCGCAATCCTCAGTCAGATCCTAGAATTCATCCTTCTGGCTCAGACGTCATTTGAATGTGAGCTGGTTCTTGAACAATCAATACCTTGATCGGTTGTGCTTCTAAGTCTATTGAGCTTATTCATTTTCGATCAGAACGATTTCTTTTGATCCCTTGATTTGGAAATCATAAATTCCTTTGCAATTGAGCTTTGAATTAGTCAGTTGTTCTCTAATCGGATCTCCTTGCATTCTTTCTTCCTCTAGTTGAGTACTGATGCTCACATCAGATCCCTTGAAGACCACCGGATCCTTTGTTGGAGTTTATCCGACAATATCCTTCATATTCAAATAACCTTGTGAGCTTTTCCATGGATATATAAAGCCTTTGGTAAATTGTATCCTCTGCTTTGTCAACCATGCTCTACTTTTGAGCTTGTGTTATTTACTTCTGAAGTTCGTAGTATATGTTCTAAGAAGCCCCGATGGCTTGAACCTATGCCTTCCTTAATATGTGTGAACTCGAAAGTTTTCACGAGTCATACTCTTCTGGTATTTTGCCATATAAATTTTAAACACTACAACTTCATCGAACGCGAGAAGTAAATGAAAGGATATGCATTGGAGAAGTGGGAGTCGACCTTGAACTTTGTGTTCATGCCCATGGACACGATGTAGATCTTCTCATCGAAGCTTCTTTTAAAATTAATTATTCCCTTGGTATAAGTTCATCTTATATCTGGGATCTGGCCTTTTTCAATCGTGGTTCTGACCATGTTCTCCTTTAAATACCATTTCTCGTGCAAGTTTAAGCACTTGTCCTCTGCAGAGCAATACCCCCGTCCAACCTCTACTTTGGTCTGTCGTCGAGTATTACCCCCCTGGTATCTCGAGAATGCCAAGGAACTACTTAACTTCTTATGAGTTCTTCATCAACTAATATTCTTGCCGATTCCATTTTTCCAACGGGTTCTGAGTTGTTAGAACCCCTCAAGGACACCGATAAGTGAATCAATTCCACAATCCGATTCAATAACTCTAAGTAATTTTCGTTGCTTATGAGTTTAATAATCATTTAAGTCATTCCTAGCCTGATCGGCTATATCATTAGCGTGCTAAATTTTAACTGTGCTACCTGGTCCTTAACCGTGGAGCACAACTTTCGATGATGAGCTAAGCTTATGTCGATCTTCCTCATCTTATCGTTTCACCTCCAACAACAAGCTTGGTTTGGAGTTTGTGTCGTACCCTTGGTTCCAATAACTTTTCGCTTCACCATTCCTTTGACTTGATGTCATTGCCGATCGATTACATCTCCAAGAAACCTCTCGACAAGTGTGTCGTGGTCATCGTCAACATTTTAACTTCTTCCGAGATATCAATTGAATTCATGATGAGAAATTCCATGCTTGTCCCTCGATGATCTGTGTTATCATCGACCACATCCATGCCTTCCTTTCAAACACAGACTTGGTCTTGTTTTGAATGAACTTTAAGTTCCTTGCTATCCAGCAATTGTTCTTCTTTACCTTGGAACATTAACATCTCTTTTGTCCTCAATGTTGTGAGAATTTCACCACCTCTTAAGAAATCTTGGTCTGGTGATACTTCTCACCATCACCATTCCTTCTTGGGTCCTCGTGTTGATTCCAACCGGGGTACCAACGAGTGAGCGGTGCTGTTTGGATCCTGCCCTTCTAGCAACCCTATTGCTTTGAAGTTAATGGTCGGCCGTTCATTCTTAGACTATTGATTATTGAATCACCATTTCGATGTTGGTCGTGCAACCCAGCCCATATTTCGGGTGCACCTTTCAACCAATGTTTAATTGTGTATGTTTTCCTCGAGCATACATCATTATACCATTTGATCTGACAAATGTTATCTCCTTGTTTACATGATTATGGAAATCCATCTTTTTGGAAATCTCGAGGAATTGTCGCTGAGTCCATCAGCCACCCCCTCATCCTCTCCTTGATTTAATGGTGAACTCTTGTTTCGGAACTCGCTTCCATGGTTTAATTCCCGAGAATCATACAATGTCACCTCGACAATTTGTGTTGCACCTTTCTTCTCAGGCATCCTGAGTCTAAGGTATCCTGACACCAATCTGATCTGAATCTTGGTCAGAAATGATGGTTGGAACATAATTCCAAGAGTTATAACATTGGTCTTTATATAACCCGGTAAGATGATGTCATGCTTAGCACACCTGGCCGGATGACCTATTGATATAGTATCCTCTTTACCAAGGTTAGCCATTCTTCCATGAGGAAATTGTAAGACTTATTCCATAAGTTGTTCCTGATGGATCCTTCGTGTATCCATAGCCTGATCTTTACCTAATGACCATGTCAATGCTATCTCGAAGCATGTCTGTGGTACTCCGATTTTCAACAAGAACATTTGAAGCCCAATGCTAAATGTTTCTTGCTCAATTATCCAAACACCGTTGTTTGGGTAATGACATGAAATTCCTCTCCCCTTACCTAAATGGTTTTCTACATTATATCCTGTCACGGATATCATGCCCCGCTTGCCCTTGGGGAAGGATATATCCCTGAAATATGTGCTTAAACACATTTTCCTTTCCATTGTTCTGTTTACTCTGATAAACATATTTTCCTTTCCATTGTTTGGTTTAACCTTTCTTGTGATCTATATGATCTAAGCATTAATATTCCCTGCTTATGTAAACACCTCGGTGTACAATTCTGTCAGTAAGACCCTGTTACTTTTGTTGATGACATTCCGGTAACCGCCGATGGACGAGAACTTTGCCTACTGGTCCGCCTCATTTCAACGAGCAGGAAAATGGTTCTCTTCGTCCCTCGCCCTTGGTACCGACGTTGTTGCCGACATAATCGACTGGCTACCCTCTGACATGTCTTGCTATCATGACCGTGCAAGATGTCACCGTTCCTCCTACTTTTAATCCACATGGTGGGCCCATAACCCACAGTTCCACAGGATCGAAACCTGACTCTCCTGTACACCCCCTGTTCCCAAGGATGTTCCTCGCGCGTGGCCTCGTATATAATTCACGAGCCACCTCCCGTGAGATCATCAATTCTGATATCAGAGACAAAACTTATTCCCATTGCTCTGGACCCCTTTTACACTTTGTTTCGGGCATCGAACGATTGCCTACCTGCTTGAAACTTCCCATGATACCTCCTTACTTTACTCTCGATATCTTCTTAAAGTTCCAGTTCGAGAGTTACTTTCCGCCACCTTCCCCGATATTGGCTACCAGATAGTCAACCTTGCAGAGGTCCGTTGTCCCGAAATACCCCCTTTATACATTCGTAAGTACGATTGAGTTCTAGAAGAAAGGATGCCGACTTCAGCATGATGACCTGAAGCAGAGAAATGAAGACATCAACATAATAGATCGACCTCTCTGAGAATAGCAACCAAGACCGAGAAGACTCGTTAGAATTTCACGACCAAATCCCTTCCCCCTTACTCCCCCTCTTAAATCTCGGGACGAGATTTCTTGTAGAGGAGGAGAATTGTAACGCCCGGGTAATTAAGCTACAGCAATCCCACGCTAATGGTGCCACGTTACCTCCGTTACTGTTGCTAATCTATCGTTAGATCAAAACCGGTCCAAATTTCAAATCAAAATTTGGTAAATAATAAAAGTTTTCAAACATTAAAATAAAAATGTTCGGTTTGTACTAAATATTACATAATTATGGTGTAGAAGCCACAGTTTTATAAAATGCATAAATATTTTAAATTGAATTAAAACAGAAGAGAAAATAAATAAAAGAAAGAAAATACAAAAGACAAAAAAAAAGAGAAACCCCCCGGGGCTTCGGCCCAGCTGACCACAGGCCCAACTGGGCCAACCCGCCAGGCCCATCCGGCCACTCCTCCCCCACTCCCTCTTATCCACTTCCCCCCCGAAACCCTAGCACCCCACTCCACACTCTCCCCCACTCGTTCGCCCTCTCCCTCTCC
>NC_057799.1:592097984-592103697 GCF_018294505.1 Triticum aestivum | reverse complement strand
ACCCCGGTGAACGCCGCCCCGTCACCGTCGCCGAATAGCCTCCTCGTCCCCCTCGCCACCGGTTGCCATCGCGCCTCGACGTCGCCCCGCTGTGGTCGCCGTCACCCCGCTGTGGTCGCCGTCACCCTGCCGCCCGGACCCCCTCGCCGGACTGCCTCCCCATCGCCCGTCTCCCACCACCGCCGCCTGAGGCCCCGACGACGGTGCCGCTCTCCCCGTCGCCCCGCCTCGCTGGACGCCCCCGCCACCTCGACGCCGTGCCCCTGCCTCGGGTCATCATCCACCCGTCGCCTCGCCGGCGCCGCCCGACCCGCGCCACGTCGTCTGCGTCGCGCTCGCCCCCGTCATCGATCTGCCTCACCGGACCACCCCGAGCCCGCTGCCCTCCCCGACCGGCCCCTTGTGAGCTGCGCCCCCCTCCTCTCGCTCTCTGCCTCCCCATGTCGTTCGTCGTGCACGCGGATGCGCCGCGCACGACGCGGCCCTGCGCGCTGCTGCACGTCCACGGCCTCCCGTCGTGCTCACCCCCCTCCTTGGCCCCGCCCAGCACCATTGGGCCGCACACGCCTCCCCTCGCCTCCGCTGCTCGCCCCCACGCACGTCGACGTGTCGCTGCCGCCCGACCCGCGCGCTGGCCGCACCGCGGTCGGCCTCTGCCGTGGCCTCGGGCGCACACGGGCGCCCACGCCCGCACCCGTTTCGCCCGCTCCGTTAGGCCCCTCTAGGCCACAGACACATGGGGCCCACACCCCTCCCAGAACGATTTTTTAAAAGGAACTAATAAAAGTGATAATAAATAAATAAAAATATTAATTAATTAATTAATTAATTAACTAAAATAATTAACTTAAAATAGCATATGTTCCAAGTCAAGGTGATGTTGTAGCCGTATCACAACACCCAAAAATATTAAGCCAGGGTTCAGGATGCTTGCCTTCAAGTGTATGCATGTGGGGGTGCACTTTTGAAGGTTGCCTTTTCTCCAAAAATCCTATTTTGAGAAATATTCAAACAACACACATTTCAAAAACAGTACAAAAAGTTGTCTCAAATATTTTTGAAATAAATCTTAAAATAAACTAGATGAAATTTGAGAGAGGTAGGAAAAAGAATCAACTCATTTGCAGTTTTATTTTAAAAGTTATAGCCAGTCAAAGATCAGTCAAAGTTCTGTTTTAATAAAATCAGAAAAAGGAAAACGCTTCGGGGGAGAATACGCTTTCGAAGCAGAGAAGACGTACTCGGGACTCTGCGCTTTCACTTAAACAGAGAGAATGGCCGCACGGGTCACTGACAGTGGGTCCAGGGGGCCCACTGGTCAGGTTTGACCGTTCTTCCTCTCCCTCCCTCTCTCTGCCCGAACAGTGCGGGGCTCCGGCGATCGCCGTCGGCGAACGGCAGCTCCCCACGGGGTCCCGAGGGCAGGGATGGATCCGCCAGACCGAGGCGGTCCTCCCGGTGGGTGCTAGGCGGGTGGGAACGGAGAAAGTCACCGGCGGCGAGCTTCGCGGCGGACGGTGGTTCGGGAGCAGAGTGGGTTCTGGGCTCCAGGGGTCCTTGGTCGAGGCCGAGGCGCTAGGCAGCTCCGCACGACTATGGGGAAACTCTTGGTGGCGTTGGATTGGCGGGGGAAGCTCCGGTTGCGACGAATGGCACTGGATTGCGGCGGCGACCGAGCTGGCCGGAGACGAGGAAGAAAGGACTTTCCCCGATGATTGCTGGCTGCGGGAGCACTACGGGGGTGGACTGGGGTTGCCTGAGTGCTCGGAGGAGCACGGGGCCTCCTTTTATAGCACGACGGGGCTGGCTCCGCGGCGGTGGATAAGATCGACGACGGGTCGCCGTTGCTGTAGCTGCAGGGCGTGGTGGCGGCGACGAACGCGTGCCGACGAGCATGAGGATAAGCACGGCCTGTTCCCTGGGGCAGCTGGCGTGCGCGGGTGGCTTGGGCGGCGCCGTCCACGGCAGAGCCCGCTGCCAACGCCGGCGTGCCGCCAAGGGAGCTCTGGCAGCGGCGCTGTAGGGCGCCAGTGCGGCTTGGAGCGTACTGGTGAGAGGGCGAGTGTGTGGCGCGGCTCTGCAGGCGACCTGGGGCCAGGGACGGGACGCGTCGAGGGTGGCAGTGCGGCGCGGCGACTCAGTGCGCGTGCGTGCAAAACGTGCGCTCTGGGCGCGCCCAGAGCACGCACGCCAGGTGCTCGACGGAATGCCAGCGCGCTCTAGAGAGCTTGGGTGAGGCTGGTAGCTAACAGGCCAGGGTTAGGGATAGCTAGGAGGCTAGTGGACATGCTGGATGGGTCAGGGGTTCAAGTCCACAATGCAAACCAGAGGACATGCCAAAATTGTTCCTGCACACAGGGTGTTCGACAGAATGCCATGGGCAACTAGGCAATTTTTGGGGTGGCCAAACTCTCCAGATACTAGTCTCTTTAGGAGCTAAAGAAGGTGGTAAGGCTAGCTTGGCAAAAACAGAAACTTGATAGTGCAAGATTTGGAGAAAACTAGTTTTGGGCAGAAACTAAAGTCTATCATTGCATGCACCAAAAATACTCCAATGGGTCCAATCTCCTGGACTTAAGAGTTTGGTAGGGAGGACTATAGGTAGGAAAAAGCTCAAAGGTACTAGAGCAAAATAAAATGGGGTTGCAGTACAAATCACCAAACTGGACCAGAATGGAAATGAAGATGATTCACTCAAATTTTTCAAAGAACATCACTGGGTTTTTGCATGAAGTTGAATTATATGCATCTCCTGGCATCACCAAACACTTGGAAGAATTTTTAGAAGAATATTTAAATAGGTTGTAGTGCAAAATACCTACTGGACCAGATTTGAAAAATTGATGTAGAGCTCAAAATCTCCAATGACCAAAAGATATTTTTGCATAAAAGTGATGGGGAAACCTCACATGACATCCCCAAATTTTGGTGAAATTTTTAAAACCATTTATCAAATTGTTGCAGTGCAAAAAGAAGCTCCAAATTTATGAAAGGTCATTTTAAAAGAATAAAGCTCATGGGAAAATAATTATGCAAATAAATCTACTGATAAAGATTTGATTTTATAAAGAGGGCATACAAGTCCAATGATACATTGGGAAAGTTTCCACTAGAGGTAAAAACTCACAATATTAAAGAGAAGAGGGTTTTGAAATCAAGGAGAAATCCAGAAAAATAAAAAAAAATTATTTCCTGGCAAAATTTTAATTAATAAAACAAGGTCAAAATTTTGGGGTGTTACAATACTACCCCCCTTAAGAAAAAATCTCGTCCTCGAGATTTGCTAAGGGTTGCTTTTTTTAAAATAATACCCCCATTAGTTGAAAACAAGAGTTGGTGCATAACACAAATTTTGGGTACAAACATAATGCTGCAACACACAAATAAACACAGCTATGACGTTTATAATAAAGACGGCAAAAGGACAGGGTCCGGAGAAAACGTCTTTTGGTAATGGGGCGCACAAGCAGACATCCCTTGATAATGGCGATACAGGATCACACAATTACAGGGCGTAGAAATAACAAGGCTCGTTACTACTCGAGCGACTTAGTCTACTCCGTTAATCTCTAAGCGGGCTTGCCTAGTGGACGTCGAATCTTCCCCACGGGTTTCACCGTCGGGATTAGCCGGATGAGGTTGAGGGGCTGCAGGGTCGGGGTAGCGGTGATGACCATCGCGGGGGTTGTTGGCCACAATCCCGCTGGAGTGTGTTCCCAAAAGGCGACGAAGCGCTTCTGGGGACATCAAAGTATTTTGGCCGGTGGCTGGGGCAGACCTCAATGGCTCGATCGGGTTTCCGAACAGCACGACTGGGTTGTCGGCGTTGGGCTCCACTTCTCCTCTCGCCGGGGCTCGGCGAAACAGTTCTCCACGAGCTGCGATCAGATCAAGGGTGATTTGATCGAACAGTTCCTCTAGTGCACTTACATAGTGCACCAGATGCAATAGTGCAGGATCCGTCTCGTGTTCTCCGTTGGCAACTTGGGGCGGCCTACCGTACCCGTTACGACCGGGGTAGTAGTAGAACGAGCGACAGTTAACTCTGGGTGACAAGTGCCGGAGTTGAACTATAGCTTCTCGAGCTGCCAGATGGATGGCTTGTGGTTCAAAGGGAGTGGTCCTTCCAGTGAACCTATAGGGTCGTTCTGGCGATAGACCCCTACCATAAATGTGTACAGTGGCCCAGAACTGACGGCTCTCACCGTTCATGAGCTCTTGGTACACGACATACTCTGGGGGCTCCTCTAATGCATAGGCACGGCGGGTGAGGTTTGCGAGCACGGTCACAAAACCTCCAAGGTTGGTTGCTGTGGTCTCATTGTGAACAATGGGGCCAGGCATCGTGGCTTGGTTTGGGAAAGAGGCTGTGCTGTGCTGGGTTGAGGCTAGCGCGTCCTTTTTATAGAAAAAGGGGACGGAGTCTTTCTTCGCACACTTGCGAATGAGACATGTTGGGTGTCGGTCACTGGCGCGTGATCGACAGGCTAAGCTGATAGGTTGGGCACCGACTGCCAAAAGCGTCGGGGTCACTGTGTGGCTATCTTATGCGAGAAGCTTGGCCGGGGTTTGGTTAAGGTCTGGTGGGTTGGTCAACCTAGGTTTATTGACCTGGCTAAGATAGGGTTAGCCAATGGTCAGCCTGGCTCTGATACCAAGTCTGTCACGACCGGATTTTCGGGATATTAATTCTCTAGAAAATGGCCCTTATGCTCACCAGCCCCAGGATTACTGTTAGCTGATGAGGCACCAACTTGATACAAGAAAATCCAGGCAAGTACAAAAATATGTAGTACAAGACCATTGTGGCCTATGAGTACAACACTTGGTTTCTAATGGTTTGATGGCGGAAGCGGTTTGTGGTTCATCTGCGTCTATGGGACTCCATTTCCCACAAGAACAGCTGACTAGGATAACTCCTATCTTCGCGAGGCTGCTGACAACACTGCGTAGGTTCCAGGGCCGTCGTCGTAACACTCTTCTCCGCGCAAGAAATCTGGCCAAGACAATTGTAACACCCCGCATGTAACTTGCCATATTTGTAACTCCGACTCTTGCCGTTTCCGGATATGTGATATGTTTTTTCCCTCCGTTGTTGGGTTTTGTCTTTCGTTTTGTATTTTGTCTTGTCATGCATTTTCATATCATGTCATCATGTGCATTGCATTCGCATACGTGCTCGTCTCATGCATCCGAGCATTTTCCCCGTTGTCCGTTTTCCAATCCGGCGCTCCTATCTCCTCCGGTGCACCCCTCTAGTTTTCTTTCGTGTGCGTGTGTCAAACTTTCTCGGAATGGACCGAGGCTTGTCAAGTGGTCTTAATATACCACCCGGAGACTACCGGTCAAGTTTCGTTCCATTCGGAGGTCGTTTGGTACTCCAACGGTTAACCGGGCCTCCGCAATGTCCATTTGAGTATCCAGCAAAACCCCCTCTAAAACCAGCCCAAAACCCTCCAAACTCTCTTCCATGCTCTAGGTCGTTCGATCACGATCGTGTGGGCGAAAACCGCACCTCATTTGGAGCCTCCTAGCTCCCTCTATCTATAAATGTGTGGGCATCCCGATTTACAAACGCAGTCTAAACCCTAGCCTTCCCCTCCTCGCGCCACCGGACGAAGCCGCCGCCGCCCGGACGTGTCCGCCGCCCTCAGCCGCCGCCCCGAGCCATTCGTTGACCGCCACGTGGCAACCGCAGCCGCGCGCCGCCGTG
>NC_057799.1:592082723-592097604 GCF_018294505.1 Triticum aestivum | reverse complement strand
GCCGTTCACCGGATCCAGCGCCCGCCGCCGCCGAGGTCGCCGCCGCCGGCCGGCTCCGCCATCTCCCCGCCGCGGGCATCTCCGCCGCCGGCGTCGCGCCTCCCGAGGCGCCGCCTCCTCGCCCCTCCGGTCGCCTCCTCCTCCACCTAGCGCCGCCCGCCGCCGGTGCCAAGCCCCGCCGTCGACCCACCTCGCCGGAGCTCCGGCCGGCCCGAGTTCCACGACCTCCGGCCCAGATCCGATCGAGTGGTACTGTTCACGTTGACTTCCCTCGCTTCGTTTTTTTTCTAAGTCCCAGGAATCTTCTCAGTATATGCTCCTGTTCCCGATGCGATAACTTTGTGCATGTAGCTCCGATTCGCGCGTGTAATATGTCAAATTGTTCGTCTCGTAATGCTCTACATTTTGTTCAATTGCACCATGTTCATTAGAGGTCATCTTGATGCCCAAATCTTCGTTGGAAGAGGGCTAGTTGCTGTTAATCTCTGGTTCTTATCAGAACTTGGAGATTTGTCAGTTTTGTATCATTTAATCTGTGCATCTTTTGAGCATGAGCTCTACATGTGTTTTGAAGTATGCCATGCCGTATTTACAGTAGTATAGTCCATGTATTTTTGTGATCTCTGTGGTGACTAGCACAAGCATGCAAAGTAGGCCCCGTAATATTTCTGATTTCAGGGACTTAGTGATTTCTCCAAGTCTTTGTCTGCTGTAATTTTGTTGCCATGTAAACTTGATGCTACAGAGATATCCATGCATATTTTGGAGATGTTCAGTAAGGATGTTTTGTAGCTATAGTTATAATTGATCCATTCCTGCAATTGCTTGCAATTTTAAAGCACCATAGCATGACTCAATCTTGCTCTACTTTTGCTATAAAATATTTCTGGCAGATTCTTAACATGACATGCATTTTCGCCAACCTTATTGTAGTTGATCCATACATGCTATGTAATTGTTCTTGCCATGGATAGCTTCATAAACATGCCATCTTGCTGGAGGTATGCTTGGTTTGTCATGCATTGCGCTGTAGTGAGTGCATCAAGCTCACAAAGAGGCCTACATATTAATATTTCTGCCATGCTCTGTTTTCTGCTAAGTCTGAAACCTGATAACGAAACTTGCTATGATTACATGCTTGCAATCATATCTTCTGGTCCTTTTTGGCTAATGGTCAGTAACGGACTGTTGTCATGTGCATTTAGTAGAACACTACCATGCCTTGTTTCGCTATGTTAAGTTTCTGTAGCATGTTGATATCGTGCTCTGAACATTGCTACCTGATGATGATTTCTGCCATGTCCAGTTTTTCACCAAGTCTGTGAACCTGTAATCTTTTGCACTTTTGCCATGCTTGTTTGAGCTTGATATGTTATGATCTAGCCGTAGCTCAGTGTTCATATTTTGTCAAGCATCTCCCGTAGATTACTGCCATGTGCTTTGTTGCTATGTTGGGGTGCTGTAGCATTGTTGCTTGTTGCATTTTAAATGCTATCTTGCTGTTTATCGCAGATTAGTGTCATTCTTGTTTTGCTTGCCATTTGCAATCTGTCGGGGATATACCCCGCAGTATGACCCGGCTGAGATGTAACCCGGCTGGGATTGGGTGTTTCATTGATGACCCGGCAGATTATAAGCCGGCAGGAACAGTTAAGTAGGTTAAGCTCGCGGGAACAGTTGAACATCGTAACCCGGCAGGCATGGTCATGTAACCCGGCAGACAAGTCATGCAACCCGGCACATGTTGAGCCAGACGGTAAGCCAGATGGTAAGCCAGATCGTAAGCCAGATGGTAAGCCAGATCGTAAGCCAGACGGTAAGCCAGATGGTAAGCCAGATGGTAAGTCAGATCGTAAGCCAGATTGTAGGAAGCCCAAGACGTTAAGAAGCACATGGTGAGACGTCAAAGTAAGGTTAAATCTTAAGTCCGAGTTGGACTCTACATGTAACCCGCCCCTTCAGCTTATATAAGGAGGGGCGGGGCACCCCAAGAGGGGACGAGAAACAATCGATAGGGCTAAACACCGAGAGCCGGTTCCCGGCGACTCTCCCGTGATCATAATGAGACCTAGCCTCAAACAGCATGTAGGGTTGTTACCGGATGATGTTTCCCGGGGCCCGAAGCTGTCTAAATCCTTGTCTTGTGTTGCGTCTCTCGATTCCGCTCAACCCCTGTCAAGCTAACACATAGATGCGTTGGCCTCACGACTAAGTCCTGACACTAAGGACATCTGACGTGTTAATTCCACGACAGTTGGCGCCCACCGTGGGGCTCGCGCACGGTGGTGTTGAGTCCTTGAAGGGATTTCATCTAGGGATTGAGAAGTTCGCGTCTGGATAAAGAAAAGACCAATTTTTTTGGAGGGATCTGCATCAACTTCGAGTTCACTGGATTGAGATCAGAAATTTTATGGGCAGTAACCATCATCTCTATTAACAAAATCATCAGAGAAGCCCCCGAAAATTTGGTATAAGCCGCCATGTTTCTCAGCAGGATCATCTACTGTCACCAAATGAGCAAATCCTGCGTGGAAACCTGAAGGAAGACCCGGACGTGGGCGGTCAAGCCTGCCACGACCCGGAAACCGGGCCAACCACAGGATCTCCAGAGTCAATCCAGAGTCAACCCCAAGAGGGAAAGCAGTCAGCGACCCGGACCCGGGTGATCCACGGGCTTGGACTCCTCCAACATCAGGCTCATCGACCCACTGCGCCCCCGCCGTCACCGGTTCGCGCATCCAACCCGCCGGGTTGTTGCTGCGCCGCCGGCTTTGCCTCTGCTGGGGTCGCCTTGACCCGCCCACCGTCAGACGGCCTTGTCTCCACCGCAAGTGAGCCGCCGTGAGTCGCCGAGTCTCCGCGCCTGAGCCGTTTCGCCGGTGAGCCGCCCGGTCGCGCAGCCGTCTCTGGCCGCGGCTGGCCTCGCGCCTCCGCCCCGCGCTCGACCTCCAGCGCCCTGCCGGGTCTCCGCGCCTGAATCGCCTCCGCGCTCGACCTCCAGCGTCCTGCCGGGTCTCCGCGCCTGAATCGCCTCCGCGCTCGACCTCCAGCGTCCTGCCGGGTCTCCGCGCCTGAATCGCCTCCGCGCTCGACCTCCAGCGTCCTGCCGGGTCTCCGCGCTTGAATCGCCTCCGCTTCACCACACCGGCGGGTCGTGCACGTGCCCCGGCCGTCACCTGCAAGCCGGACGAACCGCCCGTGAGCCGCCGACCTCTGTTGTTCTGCCACGGCGCCGGTTTGCTCTGCACCGGCTTCTCAACCCTCGACGCGCAGACCGCCGTGGTCCTCTGCGCCGCGCCTCCATTCAGGCGACCCGGCTCCCGAGCCCCGTGAGCCGGCCCTGCTCGTCTCGCTGCCAATGAACCGGCGCGGGGCCATCCTGGATGCGTCCCCAAACCGCCAAGTGCCACGACCCGCCTGCTTGTGTCGCAAGTCGCCACAACCTCAGACCGCCGGCCTCAAGTCGCCGTCCTCGCAGAACTACTATGAGCCGTCGCATCGGCTCATCTCTGCCATCTCCATCTTGTCCGCCTCCATTGAGTCGCCGCCTGATCTCCACCGCGGTTGAGCCGCCATGGCCTTCCGCCGCTCGCCTGCCTTCGCCGAGTCACCGCCTCGGTTTTGGACGCGAGTCGCCACCGCCGGAGAGTCGCCTCCATCGTTGCCGCCGGCTGTTGTGCCCCGAGCCGGCCCTCTACTGCAATTACCACTGTGAGACGAGCTGCCAAGCGCCGCCTCACTCCGTCAACCGCACCCGCCGGTTCAAAAGCTCAACCCGTCTTTGATTCGCCAAGGCCTTGTGCCGCACCAGGAGTCCCCTTCACCGGCGTACTAACCCGCCGTGTTGCGCTGCCGGGCGAGGAGGCGAGGTGTTGCTGCAGCCACCGCACGCCCTGCGTCACCTGTCAGCCGCGTCGCCGCTAATTTGCCATCTTCGCATCGCCAGATCACCGCACTGGCTCGCGCCCCTGATTGGCCGGCTCCGGCTTCCCCGTCGCCACCTCCACTCCGGCCGCATGCTCCCTTGAACCGCCGCCGGATCAAGCCCCTGCTGTAAGCCGCCTCGTCGGTCTCTAAGTCGCCATCAAGTTGCTGCACCGTGACCCGACCTGTCTGCCGTTAAGCTCGCCCCCCGGCGCCGAGCCGCTGCTGTGTTTCTGTTGACCAGTCATCACTCCGTCGACCCGTCGCCGGCTGCCGACGAGCCGCTGATCCCATGGCCCATCTTAGCCGCCATCCCGCTGCGACCCGGGCCACCGAACCACATCTGCCGCCGCTGTGACCCGTCGCGATTGTGGCCCCGTCTCACCGATGTGGCTTCACGTCGCCAGCGCTTCCGAACTGCCTCCCAGCGCCGGCTCTTGTACCTCCCGGGGCCCGTGCTTGCTAACTCACCGAGTCCAGCTGCGCTGCTTTGCCTCCGTCTGGTCACCGCCCTCACCGCCGGCTTAACTGCTTGTCTCTGCTCTCGCCCACTCCTCTGCTGAATTAAGGTAGGGACAGGAGGGGGCGGGTTAGGAGAAAAAGAAGTCAATGGATATATTGGAGATTCTGCTTGCTGTTGGTAACAATACTGTTAGCATATCACCAGACAAGGCGGGCCCTATAAGGTTTTCATCGAAGGGCACAATATTAAATTGTTCATTGGCTCTAATGAGGACAAAAATCAGTGGCCGGTCAGTTGTGGCAGTATCTGCCAGGATTCTCACAGGTCAACACAAAAATACCTCGATACATACTACTAATTACAATGTACGGAGTTCAAAGTACATGTATCTGCGCCAGACTGCACGTGGACCAAATCATCTGTCGTCCGCTCAGGTGATATCTGTCCAAACTGTTTCATAACAGGTTATTTTATTTGAGGAACAAATATTCCGGCCAGTATATTTTAATCATGCAGGACTGATGTTCATTATAAAAGTGATGTCATGTTATGAATAAATGTGGGTGCGAACCGCCGCCTCTGTGGCTCAGTCTGCAACAACAACACCGCGCCGGCTCTCCCATTTGTGCCGGTTTACAATACCACAGATAACTCACCAGTCCGCTTCCGCGGCCGACTCTTCCGTCCACGCTGGCTTACAATTCCGCGGTGGATAAATCACTAGCCTGGCATATCAGGTGAAATCCATCCAGTATATTTTATATTGCATATTATTTTCTTTAAAAAGAGCAATTACTTTGGCTTGCAAGTTCTCCCATGTAGGACTCAAACCGGTCTATATCACGGTCAACTACGGAGAATCTTAAGCCAACTCCTTGAGTCGACTTAAGACTCGGGGGCTACAATGGCATGACTCGGGAACCCCGGGTCGTTGGAGGGAATGATAACCCGGTTCCGGAGGCTGCTACCATATTGATGAAAATTTAAAGGCCGTCAGAAAATTGCCGGTTCAAAATAATGATTCCGGTTTAAAATCCGGTTCAAGAGATTTCTCTCTCCCGCAAGGTTTTGAAGCTTTCATATCCGGTTCAAACATCCGGCTCAAGGTACCCTGCTTTAATGACCATTGGGAGCTGATCGTATTCGAATTTAGCTTAACCCTTTTGGTATGACCCTGATTGTATTCGAATCAGAGTCGTTAAATATTCTCATGATCACTAGGGGGCTTCCTGTTCAAACATAGGTCGTATTCGAACCAAAGAGAACATAGCTGTCGGTACCCTTTTGATCGGCGTACTGCCGAGCTCATTGGGGAGTTTCTTGGTCATATTTGAACCATAGCTCAACCCCCTTTGGGAACCGACGTGGATCGTATTCGAATCAGCGTCGTTAAACAACTCTCAAGGTCATTTGGGGGCTTCCTGTTCAAACATAGGTCGTATTCGAACCAAAGAGAACATAGCTGTCGGTACCCTCTTGATCGGCAACGCCAAAGCCACTGGGGGCTATATGATCGTATTCGAATCTTAGCTTAACCCCTTTGGGACGGTTTTCTGATCGTATTCGAATCAGAAGCCTCAAGAAATTTTGAAGTCTCTTTTTACAAACAATTTTTGAATTTTATTTGAAGCTCTTTTTCATATCTAAAGTATATATGAGTGGTTGTTATTTAACCCGGTTTGATTTTCAATGGTAAATCGCCAGCTTATAACAATCATCATTTATGTGGAAGCATTGGCTTCTAAAGGATTGGGTTATCACCCTTACTGCACAGGTCATGTAAACCGGCAGTACAAAATCAATATCACAATGGTTATACGTGAGATATTATGACCCGACTTGCGGTAAACCGCCAAGGGATCTTGTGATCTACTTGTATGCAGGATAAGACTACATTTGGGTGATTACCCACTCTGGTTTTTAACGTTAAGTCGCCAGGGCATATGTTGTTTAAACTCTGTGCAGGATTTACAGGGCTATGACTTACATAAATGATTAAGTTCAAGACCGTCATCAAGATTGAAATTGGTGTCTCGAAAGGGTTGTCAATTCTTGATTTTCTCAAAGGCTATAAGCCGCCGGGTTCTAAAATTTCCGGGTATTTAAACTCCGGATTTATTTGTCAACAGATAAGGTATTTGAATCTTTAAATAGCCAAGCTTGGCTGGAGTTTCACTATGATATTGAATGATTGAGGTTTCAAACCGGGTTATTCAAATGTTTAATAGCCAGCATGGCTGGATTTTTATTATGGTTATCAGTAACTAATGTTATGGTTGAGGTTTTCAAAGTCGCTTTGGCGCAATGGATATTATTTTATCAATGGATATGATTTATTCTACAATGAAAGGGATAGTCCCGAGTCGCTGCAGGCTTACAACCCGGCACTTGGGGGCTACATTATTTACATTGAGATCACATCAAAATGCAAGTCCCATGTCACTGCCAGCATGCACCATGGCACTTGGGGGCTAATGCAAAGTCATTTTTTGCTCACTTCATTGAAGACCCGACTCATCCCTTTGTAATGAGCCGGCCCTCGGAGGCTACCAATTGCTCATGTCAAAAATTCAAGGTACACAAGCCTCAGTTCATTATACTGAAAGATCCACTACTTAGTTGGTAGAGTACAAAGCTCTTAACCTTATGGACGTGGGTTCAAGCCCCATGGTGGAGATTACACCATGTGATGTTATCATCAATAAATTATATACAAAGTCCCAGCTCAGTATTATCTTAATGAGCCGGCCCTTAGGGACTACACGTTGTTGTTCCAGTCTACATGATCATATCTATAAAGTCCCTGCTCATTATTGTATAACGACCCGGCACTTGGGGGCTACATATGTGGAATACACAGTTTTGACTAGTGATTGAGATGAGCAACATGGATTTCTTCAAAGTGGTAATATTTATATTGAGGCAAGTCTTAAATCATCGCTTTGCTCCCCTCAAGACTTGGGGGCTACAGCCGGTTGAAGGTCACATGAGTATTTCAAGACCAGAAGTTAAGCCGGGTCAGCAGATTGATTATGAAGTTGGCTTATTTGACCCGGATTTTTGAAGAAGGAAATAACAAGGAGTTAAGGATGATCAGGTGCTGGCTTACAAAGATGTTTTAACCTGGAGCGTAACCTGTTAAAATTGTTCTTGTGTTGTTTTATAGGATCAGTTTAACATGGATGAATCCAAATTAAACTGGGGGCTAATGTCGGGGATATACCCCGCAGTATGACCCGGCTGAGATGTAACCCGGCTGGGATTGGGTGTTTCATTGATGACCCGACAGATTATAAGCCGGCAGGAACAGTTAAGTAGGTTAAGCTCGCGGGAACAGTTGAACATCGTAACCCGGCAGACATGGTCATGTAACCCGGCAGACAAGTCATGTAACCCGGCACATGTTGAGCCAGACGGTAAGCCAGATGGTAAGCCAGATCGTAAGCCAGATGGTAAGCCAGATCGTAAGCCAGACGGTAAGCCAGATGGTAAGCCAGATGGTAAGTCAGATCGTAAGCCAGATTGTAGGAAGCCCAAGACGTTAAGAAGCACATGGTGAGACGTCAAAGTAAGGTTAAATCTTAAGTCCGAGTTGGACTCTACATGTAACCCGCCCCTTCAGCTTATATAAGGAGGGGCGGGGCACCCCAAGAGGGGACGAGAAACAATCGATAGGGCTAAACACCGAGAGCCGGTTCCCGGCGACTCTCCCGTGATCATAATGAGACCTAGCCTCAAACAGCATGTAGGGTTGTTACCGGATGATGTTTCCCGGGGCCCGAAGCTGTCTAAATCCTTGTCTTGTGTTGCGTCTCTCGATTCCGCTCAACCCCTCTCAAGCTAACACATAGATGCGTTGGCCTCACGACTAAGTCCTGACACTAAGGACATCTGACGTGTTAATTCCACGACACAATCCGTGCATCCGATTCCGGTGATCTTTATATCGATTTCGACCGAAATCATCTCATCTTTCCAGTGGCATGCTTGGTTTGCCAAGTTACTGCCATGTTCATCATTTTCCTTCCGGAGCACGCATATGCATCGCATATCATATCGTGCATATCATACATGTTTTGCATCATGTTGCTTGCGCATTTCTCGTTGTTGATTGTGGTTCCGTTTGTTTGTGTTCTTGTCTTGGGTAGAGCCGGGAGACGAGTTCGTGAACGAGGAACCTGTCGAGTACGCTTACGAGGATCAAGCTTTCGACAACTCTGAGAATCTTGCAGGCAAGATGACCACCCCTCGAAATCACTTCTATCTTTGCTATGCTAGTTGTTCGCTCTATTGCCATGCTCGCTACCTATCACTTGCTATATCATGTCTCCTATTTCAGCCATGTCAGCCCCTAACCATCCTTTCCTAGCAAACCGTTGTTTGGCTATGTTACCGCTTTTGCTCAGCCCCTCTTATAGCGTTGCTAGTTGCAGGTGAAGTTGAAGTTTGTTCCATGTCGGAACATGGATATGTTGGGATATCACAATATCTCTTATCTAATTAATGCATCTATATATTTTGGTTAAGGGTGGAAGGCTCGGCCTTATGCCTGGTGTTTTGTTCCACTCTTGCCGCCCTAGTTACGTTTTACCGGGATTATGTTCCTTGAGTTTGCGTTCCTTACGCGGTCGGGTGATTTATGGGACCCCCTTGACAGTTCGCCTTGAATAAAACTCCTCCAGCAAGGCCCAACCTTGGTTTTACCATTTGCGACCTATACCTTTTTCCCCCGGGTTTTCTAGAGCCCGAGGGTCATCTTTATTTTAAACCCCCGGGCCAGTGCTCCTCTGAGTATTGGTCCAAACTGTCAGTCGCCGGTGGCCACCAGGGGCAACTCTGGTCTGGCCTATCGGAAGCTTGGACAATCCGGTGTGCCCTGAGAACGAGATATGTGCAGCTCCTATCGGGATTTGTCGGCACATTCGGGAGGCTTTGCTGGTCTTGTTTTACCATTGTCGAGATGTCTTGTAAACCGGGATTCCGAGACTGATCGGGTCTTTCCGAGAGAAGGTTTATCCTTCGTTGACCGTGAGAGCTTATGATGGGCTAAGTTGGGACCCCCCTGCAGGGTATTATCTTTCGAAAGCCGTGCCCGCGGTTATGAGGCAGATGGGAATTTGTTAATATCCGGTTGTAGATAACTTGTCACTTGACCCAATTAAAATACACCAAGTGCGTGTGTAGCCGTGATGGTCTCTTCTCGGCGGAGTCCGGGAAGTGAACACGGTCTGTGTTATGTATGACGTAAGTAGGTGTTCAGGACCTCTTCTTGGTCATTGCTCGATGACGCCCGTTCCATTGCTTCTCTTCTCGCTCTCATTTGCGCAAGTTAGCCACCATATATGCTTTTGCCGCTGCAGCTCCACCTCTTTGCACCTCTTTGTCCTATAAGCTTAAATAGTCTTGATCTCGCGGGTGTGAGATTGCTGAGTCCCCGTGACTCACAGATACTTCCAACACCAGTTGCAGGTGCCGACGATGCCAGTGCAGATGATGGCGTCGATCTCAAGTGGGAGTTCGACGAGGAACGTGGTCGTTACTATGTGTCTTTTCCTGATGATCAGTAGTGGAGCCCAGTTGGGACGATCGGGGATCTAGCATTTGGGGTTGTCTTATTTTCATCCGGATTTTGACCGTAGTCGGTCTACATGATTGTATCTTGGATGATGTATGATGATATTTATGTATTGTGTGAAGTGGCGATTGTAAGCCAACTCTTTATCCCATTCTTGTTCATTACATGGGATTGTGTGAAGATGACCCTTCTTGCGACAAAACCACTATGCGATTATGCCTCTAAGTCGTGCCTCGACACGTGGGAGATATAGCCGCATCGTGGGCGTTACAAGTTGGTAATCAGAGCCATCCCCGACTTAGGAGCCCCCTGCTTGATCGAATCGCTGGCGTTGTTGAGTCTAGAACAAAAATGTTTTGAGTCTTAGGATTATATATATCGGAGAGTAGGATTCTTTTTACTCCTCAGTCCCTTCGTCGCTCTGGTGAGGTCTCCTGACGTAGAAGTTTTGACTATTCTCTCCTCAAATTTCACTAAAAAAAAATTTTAAGATCACGCGGGTATCTTGGAATCGTTCCGATCGATTTGTGACGAGAACATTGTTCTTGGTGCCTCCTGTCATTTAGGGGTTGTGGCAGTGTCCCGGGGAGTTGAGCTCCGAGGTGTTGTCGTCACAATTTTATCGTTGCAGTTCTGGAATACCTGAGTTTCGCCGACATCGAAATCTCTTTTATGCAGTTGTTGGTGAGATCACCTCGACGCCACCCAGTACTGGGGCGGGAGTTCGGGAGTATTGCCATAACTTGTATAACGGATGTTTTTCGAAGGTTGAGGTAAACGATTTCCGAAGGTTTCTTGGTTATGTGTTGACGGATGGATACAGCTGGATCTAGGGATTGTTAGTTTGGGTGATATATATTTGTGTCCCCTGTATCCCCTACACCAGATTGCATAACTAGAAAGTTTCGGGAGTTTATAAGTGGGAATTCTAGTAGCCTTAGGATATCTTTCCGACAGATGCATGATATGAGATTGGGGTTCGACGTCTAGTGGTCCGCCTGTATACGGTTGATTTTACAGTGGTCTCGTTGTGTCTTAAAGAGTCCATGGCTTTACCGACTCGGGGACGCTTCGTATGTCATGTGCATAGCCTTTGTACATGATGGTGCTGTACGATTGAGCCCGTGTGGGCCCCACCATGAAAACTTCGGACGAAATATCTATCATATGTTTGTTCCGGCTTATTCTGCAAGCCAATACTTTGTTTTATTTTGTATTGTGGTATTCGAGTTGCTTCGAATTCATATGTTCATTCCATATCTTTTCAAGTGGCTTCTCAACTTATGGAAGTGTGATGGTTTACTACGGAATTCATTCGTTCATCTTCGTGCGAATGTTTATTGTGAAGACTATATGTTGCAATTTCTATCCGTTGATTCCACTTATCTTTTGTCTATCAAGATGCTAACGGATGTCACCCTCTTCAGGATGGCTCCGCCAACGCGTCAGAATCCGGATCGCAATGAAGGGAGTCAAGCGAACCCTCCGCCACCACCTCCACCTCCGGAGGCATGGCAAGCAATCATGGCAGCCACCAACGCCAACGCTCAGATGATTCTGCAACTCTTGCAAGAACGTACTCAAGGGCAAGGGAATCAAGGCAATCAAGGTCAAGGCAACAATCAGTTTCACTTTGCCACTCTCAACCAGTTTCTCGCAAATCAGCCCAAGTCTTTTAGCTACTGTGCCGAGGCCACGGATGCCGATGATTGGCTCGTGGACATCAACAAGCATTTTGAATGTAGCAATGTCAGGCCTGAGGACTTTGTCAAGTTCGCTTCTTTCCAGCTCAAGGACCAAGCTGCTGATTGGTTTCAGCAATACAAAGATTCCAGAGGAGGTCGTGTGATTACTTGGACTGACTTCTGTCGGGATTTCAAAGCGCACCACATTCCACAAAGTGTTGTTGAGAGCAAGCGTGAGGAGTTCCGCAATCTCAAGCAAGGAAACATGTTTGTGTATCAATACAACATTCAGTTTCAGAAACTTGCTCGCTTCGCTAAACAAGACGTTCCTGATGAGAAGAGCATGATCTATCACTTCCGAGGTGGCCTTAAAGAGGATCTGCAGTTAGCTCTCGTTCTTGTTGAGCCCACTCAGTTTGATCAATTCTACAATATGGCACTGAAGCAAGAGGCTGCTCAGCTCAAGTGTGAGGCTTCTAAGAAGAGAGTCAGGGATGCAGTTCAGTCTTCTTCTTCCTCACTTGTGACAGCTAAGCAACAGAAGTTCTGATTGCCTCCTCCTCCCCCGTTTCGTCAGCCTTACCAGCAGAAGAACAAAGGTGGCCATGGTTCTTCAAACTCTTCCAACTCTGGCCATCAGAACAAGTCTCAGAATCAAGCTCCCAAGTCCAATGCTCCTTATCACCGTCCACTCTCAGAGGTGACTTGCAACAAATGTCAGCAGAAAGGTCACTATGCTAACAAGTGCTTCAACCAGAGGCGTCTTCCTCCTCCTCCTCCTGTCAGATCTTCCAGCAATGCAGTGGTCAAGCATAATCCAAAGTTTGCAAAGGTGAACATGATGAATGCAGCTCAAGCGGAGGAATCTACTGATGTGATAATGGGTAATCTTCCTGTTAATGATATTCCTGCAAAAGTTCTTTTTGATACTGGTGCATCTCTTTCTTTCATATCAAGACCTTTTGCATCCAAGCATGAATTGCATTTCCAAGGATTGTCTAGGTCGTTAGCAGTTGTCTCTCCAGGCAAATGCATGAATGCAAGTTCCATGGTTCCGAATGTTACCATCAAGATGGGCGATTATGCATTTCAGTCTTCTCCAATTGTTCTTGGTGATTCAGATATTGACCTTATTCTCGGGATGGACTGGCTTTCTAAGCACAAGGCTCAACTTGATTGTGCTGCCAGAGAAATTCAATTGACACACTCGTCTGAGGACGTGATTATTTTTGCCGCTCGTGATGAAACCATTCGGTTTTTCTCTCTCAATGAGAAGGGCGAATTGGATGCCATCTCTCAAATTCCAGTCGTTTGCGAGTATCAGGATGTCTTTTCAGAAGAGCTTCCGGGTATGCCTCCGCACCGGCCAGTTGAGTTCGTTATCGAACTAGAGCCTGGTACTGTACCCGTTTGCAAGCGTCCATACAAGCTTGGACCTAACGAGCTGAAGGAATTGAAGAAGCAGCTCGATGAACAAGAACGTCTGGGTTTGATCAGACCGAGTTCTTCTCCATGGGGTTGTGGTGTTCTTTTTGTCAAGAAGAAGGATGGCACGGACCGACTTTGTGTCGACTACCGTCCATTGAACAAGAAGACAATCAAGAACAAGTACCCACTTCCCAACATCAATGAGCTATTTGAGCAACTCAAAGGTGCTAAAGTATTCTCGAAGCTTGACCTTCGTATGGGTTATCATCAGATTCGCATTCGTGAAGAAGATATTCCCAAGACAGCATTCAGAACAAGCTTTGGTTCTTATGAATATACTGTCGTGTCTTTCGGCCTTGTCAATGCTCCTCCGGTGTTCTCTCGGATGATGAATTTCATCTTCAACCCCTATACCAATGAATTCGTTCTGGTGTATCTCGATGATATCTTGGTCTTCTCCAAGAATAAGCAGGATCATGCCAAACATTTGCGTTTGGTGCTCGACAAGCTCAGAGAGTATCAATTCTATGCGAAGTTCTCCAAATGTGAGTTTTGGCTCGATGAAGTTCTTTTCCTTGGTCACATCATCTCTGCTAAAGGCATCGCTGTTAACCCCGAGAAGGTGTCCGCAGTTCTGGATTGGGAACCTCCTCAAAATGTCAAGCAGCTCCGCAGTTTTCTGGGTCTCGCAAGCTATTGCCGAAGATGCGTTGAGAATTTTTCCAAGATTGCAAAACCTCTTTCCAACCTCCTACAGAAGCATGTGAAGTATGTCTGGTCTCCTGAGTGTGACGTTGCTTTCAACACTCTCAAACAGAAACTAGTCACAGCTCCTGTCTTGACTCCTCCTGATGAATCCAAGCCGTATGAAGTTTTCTGTGATGCTTCTCTCCAAGGTCTCGGTGCTATGTTAATGCAAGAGAGGAAAGTTGTGGCCTATACCTCTCGGCAGTTGAAGCCCAACGAGAAGAACTAGCCCACTCACGATCTTGAGTTGGCGGCAGTTGTCCATGCATTGGTTACGTGGAGACATCTCTTGTTGGGGAGACAAGTGGACATTTTCACTGATCACAAGAGTCTCAAGTATATCTTCACTCAGCCCAACCTCAACCTCAGGCAGACTCGATGGGTCGAAATGATTCAAGAGTACAATCCGAGTATCGAATATACTCCAGGCAAAGCAAATGTCATTGCAGATGCTTTAAGCAGGAAAGCTTATTGCAACAGCTTAATTCTCAAGCCTTTCCAGCCGGATCTTTGTGAAGCTTTCCGCAAGCTAAATCTCCAAGTTGTTCCTCAAGGCTTTCTTGCCAACCTCATAGTATCTCCTACTTTGGAAGATCAAATTCGTGAGGCACAACTCCTTGATGCCATGGTGAAGAAGGTGAAACGTGGTATCGACAAGGGCCTTTCCAAATACAAGTGCTTTCGTATTGATGACAGAGACACTTTGTTCTTCGAGGACCGAATTGTGGTTCCGAAAGGTGATCTAAGGAAAGTCATAATGAACGAGGCGCACAATTCTCTCCTTTCCATTCATCCTGGAAGTACGAAGATGTATCATGACCTCAAGCAGCCGTATTGGTGGACTCGAATGAAGCGAGAAATTGCTCAATTCGTGAATGAATGTGATGTCTGCCGAAGAGTGAAAGCAGAACACCAACGACCAGCTGGTCTCCTCCAACCTCTTGCTATTCCGGAATGGAAGTTTGATTATATCGAAATGGACTTCGTGACTGGATTTCCCAAGTCCAAGCGCGGAAATGATGCTATCTTCGTTGTCATCGACAAGCTCTCTAAAGTGGC
>NC_057799.1:592078211-592082713 GCF_018294505.1 Triticum aestivum | reverse complement strand
TGTGTATCAATACAACATTCAGTTTCAGAAACTTGCTCGCTTCGCTAAACAAGACGTTCCTGATGAGAAGAGCATGATCTATCACTTCCGAGGTGGCCTTAAAGAGGATCTGCAGTTAGCTCTCGTTCTTGTTGAGCCCACTCAGTTTGATCAATTCTACAATATGGCACTGAAGCAAGAGGCTGCTCAGCTCAAGTGTGAGGCTTCTAAGAAGAGAGTCAGGGATGCAGTTCAGTCTTCTTCTTCCTCACTTGTGACAGCTAAGCAACAGAAGTTCTGATTGCCTCCTCCTCCCCCGTTTCGTCAGCCTTACCAGCAGAAGAACAAAGGTGGCCATGGTTCTTCAAACTCTTCCAACTCTGGCCATCAGAACAAGTCTCAGAATCAAGCTCCCAAGTCCAATGCTCCTTATCACCGTCCACTCTCAGAGGTGACTTGCAACAAATGTCAGCAGAAAGGTCACTATGCTAACAAGTGCTTCAACCAGAGGCGTCTTCCTCCTCCTCCTCCTGTCAGATCTTCCAGCAATGCAGTGGTCAAGCATAATCCAAAGTTTGCAAAGGTGAACATGATGAATGCAGCTCAAGCGGAGGAATCTACTGATGTGATAATGGGTAATCTTCCTGTTAATGATATTCCTGCAAAAGTTCTTTTTGATACTGGTGCATCTCTTTCTTTCATATCAAGACCTTTTGCATCCAAGCATGAATTGCATTTCCAAGGATTGTCTAGGTCGTTAGCAGTTGTCTCTCCAGGCAAATGCATGAATGCAAGTTCCATGGTTCCGAATGTTACCATCAAGATGGGCGATTATGCATTTCAGTCTTCTCCAATTGTTCTTGGTGATTCAGATATTGACCTTATTCTCGGGATGGACTGGCTTTCTAAGCACAAGGCTCAACTTGATTGTGCTGCCAGAGAAATTCAATTGACACACTCGTCTGAGGACGTGATTATTTTTGCCGCTCGTGATGAAACCATTCGGTTTTTCTCTCTCAATGAGAAGGGCGAATTGGATGCCATCTCTCAAATTCCAGTCGTTTGCGAGTATCAGGATGTCTTTCCAGAAGAGCTTCCGGGTATGCCTCCGCACCGGCTAGTTGAGTTCGTTATCGAACTAGAGCCTGGTACTGTACCCGTTTGCAAGCGTCCATACAAGCTTGGACCTAACGAGCTGAAGGAATTGAAGAAGCAGCTCGATGAACAAGAACGTCTGGGTTTGATCAGACCGAGTTCTTCTCCATGGGGTTGTGGTGTTCTTTTTGTCAAGAAGAAGGATGGCACGGACCGACTTTGTGTCGACTACCGTCCATTGAACAAGAAGACAATCAAGAACAAGTACCCACTTCCCAACATCAATGAGCTATTTGAGCAACTCAAAGGTGCTAAAGTATTCTCGAAGCTTGACCTTCGTATGGGTTATCATCAGATTCGCATTCGTGAAGAAGATATTCCCAAGACAGCATTCAGAACAAGCTTTGGTTCTTATGAATATACTGTCGTGTCTTTCGGCCTTGTCAATGCTCCTCCGGTGTTCTCTCGGATGATGAATTTCATCTTCAACCCCTATACCAATGAATTCGTTCTGGTGTATCTCGATGATATCTTGGTCTTCTCCAAGAATAAGCAGGATCATGCCAAACATTTGCGTTTGGTGCTCGACAAGCTCAGAGAGTATCAATTCTATGCGAAGTTCTCCAAATGTGAGTTTTGGCTCGATGAAGTTCTTTTCCTTGGTCACATCATCTCTGCTAAAGGCATCGCTGTTAACCCCGAGAAGGTGTCCGCAGTTCTGGATTGGGAACCTCCTCAAAATGTCAAGCAGCTCCGCAGTTTTCTGGGTCTCGCAAGCTATTGCCGAAGATTCGTTGAGAATTTTTCCAAGATTGCAAAACCTCTTTCCAACCTCCTACAGAAGCATGTGAAGTATGTCTGATCTCCTGAGTGTGACGTTGCTTTCAACACTCTCAAACAGAAACTAGTCACAGCTCCTGTCTTGACTCCTCCTGATGAATCCAAGCCGTATGAAGTTTTCTGTGATGCTTCTCTCCAAGGTCTCGGTGCTGTGTTAATGCAAGAGAGGAAAGTTGTGGCCTATACCTCTCGGCAGTTGAAGCCCAACGAGAAGAACTACCCCACTCACGATCTTGAGTTGGCGGCAGTTGTCCATGCATTGGTTACGTGGAGACATCTCTTGTTGGGGAGACAAGTGGACATTTTCACTGATCACAAGAGTCTCAAGTATATCTTCACTCAGCCCAACCTCAACCTCAGGCAGACTCGATGGGTCGAAATGATTCAAGAGTACAATCCGAGTATCGAATATACTCCAGGCAAAGCAAATGTCATTGCAGATGCTTTAAGCAGGAAAGCTTATTGCAACAGCTTAATTCTCAAGCCTTTCCAGCCGGATCTTTGTGAAGCTTTCCGCAAGCTGAATCTCCAAGTTGTTCCTCAAGGCTTTCTTGCCAACCTCATAGTATCTCCTACTTTGGAAGATCAAATTCGTGAGGCACAACTCCTTGATGCCATGGTGAAGAAGGTGAAACGTGGTATCGACAAGGGCCTTTCCAAATACAAGTGCTTTCGTATTGATGACAGAGACACTTTGTTCTTCGAGGACCGAATTGTGGTTCCGAAAGGTGATCTAAGGAAAGTCATAATGAACGAGGCGCACAATTCTCTCCTTTCCATTCATCCTGGAAGTACGAAGATGTATCATGACCTCAAGCAGCCGTATTGGTGGACTCGAATGAAGCGAGAAATTGCTCAATTCGTGAATGAATGTGATGTCTGCCGAAGAGTGAAAGCAGAACACCAACGACCAGCTGGTCTCCTCCAACCTCTTGCTATTCCGGAATGGAAGTTTGATTATATCGAAATGGACTTCGTGACTGGATTTCCCAAGTCCAAGCGCGGAAATGATGCTATCTTCGTTGTCATCGACAAGCTCTCTAAAGTGGCTCATTTCCTTCCTATCAAAGAATCCATCACAGCAGCTCAGCTGGCAGAGCTCTACACCTCCAGAATTGTCTCCTTGCACGGCATTCCACAATTGATTTCTTCAGATCGTGGAAGTATCTTCACCTCTAAGTTCTGGGACTCCTTCCAAAAGGCCATGGGCACTAACATTCGCTTCAGCACAGCTTTTCACCCTCAAACTAGTGGCCAAGTCAAGCGAGTCAATCAAATTCTTGAAGATATGCTCAGGGCTTGTGTCATTTCCTTTGGCATGAAATGGGAAGATTGTCTTCCTTATGCTGAATTCTCCTACAACAACAGCTTCCAAGCGAGTTCGGGAAAGGCCCCATTCGAGATTCTCTATGGCAGAAAGTGCCGTACTCCTCTTAATTGGTCAGAGACTGGTGAACGCCAACTTCTTGGCAATGACTTAATCACTGAAGCTGAAGAGATGTGTAAAGTCATCCGTGATAATCTCAAAGCCGCGCAATCGCGCCAGAAGAGTTACTATGAGAGTAAGCATCGTGATTTGGCTTTCGAGATCGGAGACCATGTCTACCTCCGCGTCTCTCCAATGAAAGGCACTCGTCGCTTCGGTATCAAAGGGAAGCTTGCCCCTAGATACGTGGGTCCTTTCAAGATCATTGGCAAAAGATGCGACCTCGCCTATCAACTTGAGCTTCCTTCCAACTTCGCAAACGTGCACGATGTGTTCCACGTGTCACAGCTCCGCAAGTGCTTCAAGACGCCTGAGCGCACTATCGACTTCGAAGAGATTGACCTTCAAGAAGATTTGTCTTATCATGAGCACCCAGTTGCTATTCTTGAAGAAACGGAGCGCAAGACTCGCAACAAGTCTATCAAATTCCTGAAAGTGAAGTGGTCGCACCATTCCGACCGGGAAGCCACCTGGGAACGCGAGGACCATCTCCGTTCCGAATATCCGGAGTTCTTTCAGTCCTAGATCTCGGGACGAGATCCTCTCGTAGTGGTGGAGTGTTGTAACACCCCGCATGTAACTTGCCATATTTGTAACTCCGACTCTTGCCGTTTCCGGCTATGGGATATGTTTTTTCCCTCCGTTGTTGGGTTTTGTCTTTCGTTTTGTATTTTGTCTTGTCATGCATTTTCATATCATGTCATCATGTGCATTGCATTCGCATACGTGCTCGTCTCATGCATCCGAGCATTTTCCCCGTTGTCCGTTTTCCAATCCGGCGCTCCTATCTCCTCCGTTGCACCCCTCTAGTTTTCTTTCGTGTGCGTGTGTCAAACTTTCTCGGAATGGACCGAGGCTTGTCAAGTGGTCTTAATATACCACCCGGAGACTACCGGTCAAGTTTCGTTCCTTTCGGAGGTCGTTTGGTACTCCAACGGTTAACCGGGCCTCCGCAATGTCCATTTGAGTATCCAGCAAAACCCCCTCTAAAACCAGCCCAAAACCCTCCAAACTCTCTTCCATGCTCTAGGTCGTTCGATCACGATCGTGTGGGCGAAAACCGCACCTCATTTGGAGCCTCCTAGCTCCCTCTACCTATAAA
>NC_057799.1:592072562-592073967 GCF_018294505.1 Triticum aestivum | reverse complement strand
TGGTATTCGAGTTGCTTCGAATTCATATGTTCATTCCATATCTTTTCAAGTGGCTTCTCAACTTATGGAAGTGTGATGGTTTACTACGGAATTCATTCGTTCATCTTCGTGCGAATGTTTATTGTGAAGACTATATGTTGCAATTTCTATCCGTTGATTCCACTTATCTTTTGTCTATCAAGATGCTAACGGATGTCACCCTCTTCAGGATGGCTCCGCCAACGCGTCAGAATCCGGATCGCAATGAAGGGAGTCAAGCGAACCCTCCGCCACCACCTCCACCTCCGGAGGCATGGCAAGCAATCATGGCAGCCACCAACGCCAACGCTCAGATGATTCTGCAACTCTTGCAAGAACGTACTCAAGGGCAAGGGAATCAAGGCAATCAAGGTCAAGGCAACAATCAGTTTCACTTTGCCACTCTCAACCAGTTTCTCGCAAATCAGCCCAAGTCTTTCAGCTACTGTGCCGAGGCCACGGATGCCGATGATTGGCTCGTGGACATCAACAAGCATTTTGAATGTAGCAATGTCAGGCCTGAGGACTTTGTCAAGTTCGCTTCTTTCCAGCTCAAGGACCAAGCTGCTGATTGGTTTCAGCAATACAAAGATTCCAGAGGAGGTCGTGTGATTACTTGGACTGACTTCTGTCGGGATTTCAAAGCGCACCACATTCCACAAAGTGTTGTTGAGAGCAAGCGTGAGGAGTTCCGCAATCTCAAGCAAGGAAACATGTCTGTGTATCAATACAACATTCAGTTTCAGAAACTTGCTCGCTTCGCTAAACAAGACGTTCCTGATGAGAAGAGCATGATCTATCACTTCCGAGGTGGCCTTAAAGAGGATCTGCAGTTAGCTCTCGTTCTTGTTGAGCCCACTCAGTTTGATCAATTCTACAATATGGCACTGAAGCAAGAGGCTGCTCAGCTCAAGTGTGAGGCTTCTAAGAAGAGAGTCAGGGATGCAGTTCAGTCTTCTTCTTCCTCACTTGTGACAGCTAAGCAACAGAAGTTCTGATTGCCTCCTCCTCCCCCGTTTCGTCAGCCTTACCAGCAGAAGAACAAAGGTGGCCATGGTTCTTCAAACTCTTCCAACTCTGGCCATCAGAACAAGTCTCAGAATCAAGCTCCCAAGTCCAATGCTCCTTATCACCGTCCACTCTCAGAGGTGACTTGCAACAAATGTCAGCAGAAAGGTCACTATGCTAACAAGTGCTTCAACCAGAGGCGTCTTCCTCCTCCTCCTCCTGTCAGATCTTCCAGCAATGCAGTGGTCAAGCATAATCCAAAGTTTGCAAAGGTGAACATGATGAATGCAGCTCAAGCGGAGGAATCTACTGATGTGATAATGGGTAATCTTCCTGTTAATGATATTCCTGCAAAAGTTCTTTTTGATACTGGTGCATC
>NC_057799.1:592069728-592072397 GCF_018294505.1 Triticum aestivum | reverse complement strand
GTTTTACCGGGATTATGTTCCTTGAGTTTGCGTTCCTTACGCGGTCGGGTGATTTATGGGACCCCCTTGACAGTTCGCCTTGAATAAAACTCCTCCAGCAAGGCCCAACCTTGGTTTTACCATTTGCGACCTATACCTTTTTCCCCCGGGTTTTCTAGAGCCCGAGGGTCATCTTTATTTTAAACCCCCGGGCCAGTGCTCCTCTGAGTATTGGTCCAAACTGTCAGTCGCCGGTGGCCACCAGGGGCAACTCTGGTCTGGCCTATCGGAAGCTTGGACAATCCGGTGTGCCCTGAGAACGAGATATGTGCAGCTCCTATCGGGATTTGTCGGCACATTCGGGAGGCTTTGCTGGTCTTGTTTTACCATTGTCGAGATGTCTTGTAAACCGGGATTCCGAGACTGATCGGGTCTTTCCGAGAGAAGGTTTATCCTTCGTTGACCGTGAGAGCTTATGATGGGCTAAGTTGGGACCCCCCTGCAGGGTATTATCTTTCGAAAGCCGTGCCCGCGGTTATGAGGCAGATGGGAATTTGTTAATATCCGGTTGTAGATAACTTGTCACTTGACCCAATTAAAATACACCAAGTGCGTGTGTAGCCGTGATGGTCTCTTCTCGGCGGAGTCCGGGAAGTGAACACGGTCTGTGTTATGTATGACGTAAGTAGGTGTTCAAGACCTCTTCTTGGTCATTGCTCGATGACGCCCGTTCCATTGCTTCTCTTCTCGCTCTCATTTGCGCAAGTTAGCCACCATATATGCTTTTGCCGCTGCAGCTCCACCTCTTTGCACCTCTTTGTCCTATAAGCTTAAATAGTCTTGATCTCGCGGGTGTGAGATTGCTGAGTCCCCGTGACTCACAGATACTTCCAACATCAGTTGCAGGTGCCGACGATGCCAGTGCAGATGATGGCGTCGATCTCAAGTGGGAGTTCGACGAGGAACGTGGTCGTTACTATGTGTCTTTTCCTGATGATCAGTAGTGGAGCCCAGTTGGGACGATCGGGGATCTAGCATTTGGGGTTGTCTTATTTTCATCCAGATTTTGACCGTAGTCGGTCTACATGATTGTATCTTGGATGATGTATGATGATATTTATGTATTGTGTGAAGTGGCGATTGTAAGCCAACTCTTTATCCCATTCTTGTTCATTACATGGGATTGTGTGAAGATGACCCTTCTTGCGACAAAACCACTATGCGGTTATGCCTCTAAGTCGTGCCTCGACACGTGGGAGATATAGCCGCATCGTGGGCGTTACAAGTTGGTAATCAGAGCCATCCCCGACTTAGGAGCCCCCTGCTTGATCGAATCGCTGGCGTTGTTGAGTCTAGAACAAAAATGTTTTGAGTCTTAGGATTATATATATCGGAGAGTAGGATTCTTTTTACTCCTCAGTCCCTTCGTCGCTCTGGTGAGGTCTCCTGACGTAGAAGTTTTGACTATTCTCTCCTCAAATTTCACTAAAAAAAAAATTTTAAGATCACGCGGGTATCTTGGAATCGTTCCGATCGATTTGTGACGAGAACATTGTTCTTGGTGCCTCCTGTCATTTAGGGGTTGTGGCAGTGTCCCGGGGAGTTGAGCTCCGAGGTGTTGTCGTCACAATTTTATCGTTGCAGTTCTGGAATACCTGAGTTTCACCGACATCGAAATCTCTTTTATGCAGTTGTTGGTGAGATCACCTTGACGCCACCCAGTACTGGGGCGGGAGTTCGGGAGTATTGCCATAACTTGTATAACGGATGTTTTTCGAAGGTTGAGGTAAACGATTTCCGAAGGTTTCTTGGTTATGTGTTGACGGATGGATACAGCTGGATCTAGGGATTGTTTAGTTTGGGTGATATATATTTGTGTCCCCTGTATCCCCTACACCAGATTGCATAACTAGAAAGTTTCGGGAGTTTATAAGTGGGAATTCTAGTAGCCTTAGGATATCTTTCCGACAGATGCATGATATGAGATTGGGGTTCGACGTCTAGTGGTCCGCCTGTATACGGTTGATTTTACAGTGGTCTCGTTGTGTCTTAAAGAGTCCATGGCTTTGCCGACTCGGGGACGCTTCGTATGTCATGTGCATATCCTTTGTACATGATGGTGCTGTACGATTGAGCCCGTGTGGGCCCCACCATGAAAACTTCGGACGAAATATCTATCATATGTTTGTTCCGGCTTATTCTGCAAGCCAATACTTTGTTTTATTTTGTATTATGGTATTCGAGTTGCTTCGAATTCATATGTTCATTCCATATCTTTTCAAGTGGCTTCTCAACTTATGGAAGTGTGATGGTTTACTACGGAATTCATTCGTTCATCTTCGTGCGAATGTTTATTGTGAAGACTATATGTTGCAATTTCTATCCGTTGATTCCACTTATCTTTTGTCTATCAAGATGCTAACGGATGTCACCCTCTTCAGGATGGCTCCGCCAACGCGTCAGAATCCGGATCGCAATGAAGGGAGTCAAGCGAACCCTCCGCCACCACCTCCACCTCCGGAGGCATGGCAAGCAATCATGGCAGCCACCAACGCCAACGCTCAGATGATTCTGCAACTCTTGCAAGAACGTACTCAAGGGCAAGGGAATCAAGGCAATCAAGGTCAAGGCAACAATCAGTTTCACTTTGCCACTCTCAACCAGTTTCTCGCAAATCAGCCCAAGTCTTT
>NC_057799.1:592063096-592068663 GCF_018294505.1 Triticum aestivum | reverse complement strand
TGTGTATCAATACAACATTCAGTTTCAGAAACTTGCTCGCTTCGCTAAACAAGACGTTCCTGATGAGAAGAGCATGATCTATCACTTCCGAGGTGGCCTTAAAGAGGATCTGCAGTTAGCTCTCGTTCTTGTTGAGCCCACTCAGTTTGATCAATTCTACAATATGGCACTGAAGCAAGAGGCTGCTCAGCTCAAGTGTGAGGCTTCTAAGAAGAGAGTCAGGGATGCAGTTCAGTCTTCTTCTTCCTCACTTGTGACAGCTAAGCAACAGAAGTTCTGATTGCCTCCTCCTCCCCCGTTTCGTCAGCCTTACCAGCAGAAGAACAAAGGTGGCCATGGTTCTTCAAACTCTTCCAACTCTGGCCATCAGAACAAGTCTCAGAATCAAGCTCCCAAGTCCAATGCTCCTTATCACCGTCCACTCTCAGAGGTGACTTGCAACAAATGTCAGCAGAAAGGTCACTATGCTAACAAGTGCTTCAACCAGAGGCGTCTTCCTCCTCCTCCTCCTGTCAGATCTTCCAGCAATGCAGTGGTCAAGCATAATCCAAAGTTTGCAAAGGTGAACATGATGAATGCAGCTCAAGCGGAGGAATCTACTGATGTGATAATGGGTAATCTTCCTGTTAATGATATTCCTGCAAAAGTTCTTTTTGATACTGGTGCATCTCTTTCTTTCATATCAAGACCTTTTGCATCCAAGCATGAATTGCATTTCCAAGGATTGCCTAGGCCGTTAGCAGTTGTCTCTCCAGGCAAATGCATGAATGCAAGTTCCATGGTTCCGAATGTTACCATCAAGATGGGCGATTATGCGTTTCAGTCTTCTCCAATTGTTCTTGGTGATTCGGATATTGACCTTATTCTCGGGATGGACTGGCTTTCTAAGCACAAGGCTCAACTTGATTGTGCTGCCAGAGAAATTCAATTGACACACTCGTCTGAGGATGTGATTGTTTTTGCCGCTCGTAATGAAACCATTCGGTTTTTCTCTCTCAATGAGAAGGGCGAATTGGATGCCATCTCTCAAATTCCAGTCGTTTGCGAGTATCAAGATGTCTTTCCAGAAGAGCTTCCGGGTATGCCTCCGCACCGGCCAGTTGAGTTCGTTATCGAACTAGAGCCTGGTACTGTACCCGTTTGCAAGCGTCCATACAAGCTTGGACCAAACGAGCTGAAGGAATTGAAGAAGCAGCTCGATGAACAAGAACGTCTGGGTTTGATCAGACCGAGTTCTTCTCCATGGGGTTGTGGTGTTCTTTTTGTCAAGAAGAAGGATGGCACGGACCGACTTTGTGTCGACTACCGTCCATTGAACAAGAAGACAATCAAGAACAAGTACCCACTTCCCAACATCAATGAGCTATTTGAGCAACTCAAAGGTGCTAAAGTATTCTCGAAGCTTGACCTTCGTATGGGTTATCATCAGATTCGCATTCGTGAAGAAGATATTCCCAAGACAGCATTCAGAACAAGCTTTGGTTCTTATGAATATACTGTCGTGTCTTTCGGCCTTGTCAATGCTCCTCCGGTGTTCTCTCGGATGATGAATTTCATCTTCAACCCCTATACCAATGAATTCGTTCTGGTGTATCTCGATGATATCTTGGTCTTCTCCAAGAATAAGCAGGATCATGCCAAACATTTGCGTTTGGTGCTCGACAAGCTCAGAGAGTATCAATTCTATGCGAAGTTCTCCAAATGTGAGTTTTGGCTCGATGAAGTTCTTTTCCTTGGTCACATCATCTCTGCTAAAGGCATCGCTGTTAACCCCGAGAAGGTGTCCGCAGTTCTGGATTGGGAACCTCCTCAAAATGTCAAGCAGCTCCGCAGTTTTCTGGGTCTCGCAAGCTATTGCCGAAGATTCGTTGAGAATTTTTCCAAGATTGCAAAACCTCTTTCCAACCTCCTACAGAAGCATGTGAAGTATGTCTGATCTCCTGAGTGTGACGTTGCTTTCAACACTCTCAAACAGAAACTAGTCACAGCTCCTGTCTTGACTCCTCCTGATGAATCCAAGCCGTATGAAGTTTTCTGTGATGCTTCTCTCCAAGGTCTCGGTGCTGTGTTAATGCAAGAGAGGAAAGTTGTGGCCTATACCTCTCGGCAGTTGAAGCCCAACGAGAAGAACTACCCCACTCACGATCTTGAGTTGGCGGCAGTTGTCCATGCATTGGTTACGTGGAGACATCTCTTGTTGGGGAGACAAGTGGACATTTTCACTGATCACAAGAGTCTCAAGTATATCTTCACTCAGCCCAACCTCAACCTCAGGCAGACTCGATGGGTCGAAATGATTCAAGAGTACAATCCGAGTATCGAATATACTCCAGGCAAAGCAAATGTCATTGCAGATGCTTTAAGCAGGAAAGCTTATTGCAACAGCTTAATTCTCAAGCCTTTCCAGCCGGATCTTTGTGAAGCTTTCCGCAAGCTGAATCTCCAAGTTGTTCCTCAAGGCTTTCTTGCCAACCTCATAGTATCTCCTACTTTGGAAGATCAAATTCGTGAGGCACAACTCCTTGATGCCATGGTGAAGAAGGTGAAACGTGGTATCGACAAGGGCCTTTCCAAATACAAGTGCTTTCGTATTGATGACAGAGACACTTTGTTCTTCGAGGACCGAATTGTGGTTCCGAAAGGTGATCTAAGGAAAGTCATAATGAACGAGGCGCACAATTCTCTCCTTTCCATTCATCCTGGAAGTACGAAGATGTATCATGACCTCAAGCAGCCGTATTGGTGGACTCGAATGAAGCGAGAAATTGCTCAATTCGTGAATGAATGTGATGTCTGCCGAAGAGTGAAAGCAGAACACCAACGACCAGCTGGTCTCCTCCAACCTCTTGCTATTCCGGAATGGAAGTTTGATTATATCGAAATGGACTTCGTGACTGGATTTCCCAAGTCCAAGCGCGGAAATGATGCTATCTTCGTTGTCATCGACAAGCTCTCTAAAGTGGCCCATTTCCTTCCTATCAAAGAATCCATCACAGCAGCTCAGCTGGCAGAGCTCTACACCTCCAGAATTGTCTCCTTGCACGGCATTCCACAATTGATTTCTTCAGATCGTGGAAGTATCTTCACCTCTAAGTTCTGGGACTCCTTCCAAAAGGCCATGGGCACTAACATTCGCTTCAGCACAGCTTTTCACCCTCAAACTAGTGGCCAAGTCAAGCGAGTCAATCAAATTCTTGAAGATATGCTCAGGGCTTGTGTCATTTCCTTTGGCATGAAATGGGAAGATTGTCTTCCTTATGCTGAATTCTCCTACAACAACAGCTTCCAAGCGAGTTCGGGCAAGGCCCCATTCGAGATTCTCTATGGCAGAAAGTGCCGTACTCCTCTTAATTGGTCAGAGACTGGTGAACGCCAACTTCTTGGCAATGACTTAATCACTGAAGCTGAAGAGATGTGTAAAGTCATCCGTGATAATCTCAAAGCCGCGCAATCGCGCCAGAAGAGTTACTATGATAGTAAGCATCGTGATTTGGCTTTCGAGATCGGAGACCATGTCTACCTCCGCGTCTCTCCAATGAAAGGCACTCGTCGCTTCGGTATCAAAGGGAAGCTTGCCCCTAGATACGTGGGTCCTTTCAAGATCATTGGCAAAAGAGGCGACCTCGCCTATCAACTTGAGCTTCCTTCCAACTTCGCAAACGTGCACGATGTGTTCCACGTGTCACAGCTCCGCAAGTGCTTCAAGACGCCTGAGCGCACTATCGACTTTGAAGAGATTGACCTTCAAGAAGATTTGTCTTATCATGAGCACCCAGTTGCTATTCTTGAAGAAACGGAGCGCAAGACTCGCAACAAGTCTATCAAATTCCTGAAAGTGAAGTGGTCGCACCATTCCGACCGGGAAGCCACCTGGGAACGCGAGGACCATCTCCGTTCCGAATATCCGGAGTTCTTTCAGTCCTAGATCTCGGGACGAGATCCTCTCGTAGTGGTGGAGTGTTGTAACACCCCGCATGTAACTTGCCATATTTGTAACTCCGACTCTTGCCGTTTCCGGCTATGTGATATGTTTTTTCCCTCCGTTTTTGGGTTTTGTCTTTCGTTTTGTATTTTGTCTTGTCATGCATTTGATATCATGTCATCATGTGCATTGCATTCGCATACGTGCTCGTCTCATGCATCCGAGCATTTTCCCCGTTGTCCGTTTTCCAATCCGGCGCTCCTATCTCCTCCGTTGCACCCCTCTAGTTTTCTTTCGTGTGCGTGTGTCAAACTTTCTCGGAATGGACCGAGGCTTGTCAAGTGGTCTTAATATACCACCCGGAGACTACCGGTCAAGTTTCGTTCCATTCGGAGGTCGTTTGGTACTCCAACGGTTAACCGGGCCTCCGCAATGTCCATTTGAGTATCCAGCAAAACCCCCTCTAAAACCAGCCCAAAACCCTCCAAACTCTCTTCCATGCTCTAGGTCGTTCGATCACGATCGTGTGGGCGAAAACCGCACCTCATTTGGAGCCTCCTAGCTCCCTCTACCTATAAATGTGTGGGCATCCCGATTTACAAACGCAGTCTAAACCCTAGCCTTCCCCTACTCGCGCCACCGGACGAAGCCGCCGCCGCCCGGACGTGTCCGCCGCCCTCAGCCGCCGCCCCGAGCCATTCGTTGACCGCCACGTGGCAACCGCAGCCGCGCGCCGCCGTGGGCCCGTGAGGCCCGAGGCCGGCCCGCCCGTCCCCGCGCCGGGCCCGCGCCCCCCCGCGCGCCCGCGCTCCTCCGCGCCGCCGCCTTCGCCCGTCTCCTCCGCCGCCGTTCACCGGATCCAGCGCCCGCCGCCGCCGAGGTCGCCGCCGCCGGCCGGCTCCGCCATCTCCCCGCCGCGGGCATCTCCGCCGCCGGCGTCGCGCCTCCCGAGGCGCCGCCTCCTCGCCCCTCCGGTCGCCTCCTCCTCCACCTAGCGCCGCCCGCCGCCGGTGCCAAGCCCCGCCGTCGACCCACCTCGCCGGAGCTCCGGCCGGCCCGAGTTCCACGACCTCCGGCCCAGATCCGATCGAGTGGTACTGTTCACGTTGACTTCCCTCGCTTCGTTTTTTTTCTAAGTCCCAGGAATCTTCTCAGTATATGCTCCTGTTCCCGATGCGATAACTTTGTGCATGTAGCTCCGATTCGCGCGTGTAATATGTCAAATTGTTCGTCTCGTAATGCTCTACATTTTGTTCAATTGCACCATGTTCATTAGAGGTCATCTTGATGCCCAAATCTTCGTTGGAAGAGGGCTAGTTGCTGTTAATCTCTGGTTCTTATCAGAACTTGGAGATTTGTCAGTTTTGTATCATTTAATCTGTGCATCTTTTGAGCATGAGCTCTACATGTGTTTTGAAGTATGCCATGCCGTATTTACAGTAGTATAGTCCATGTATTTTTGTGATCTCTGTGGTGACTAGCACAAGCATGCAAAGTAGGCCCCGTAATATTTCTGATTTCAGGGACTTAGTGATTTCTCCAAGTCTTTGTCTGCTGTAATTTTGTTGCCATGTAAACTTGATGCTACAGAGATATCCATGCATATTTTGGAGATGTTCAGTAAGGATGTTTTGTAGCTATAGTT
>NC_057799.1:592019744-592062604 GCF_018294505.1 Triticum aestivum | reverse complement strand
CCGATTCCGGTGATCTTTATATCGATTTCGACCGAAATCATCTCATCTTTCCAGTGGCATGCTTGGTTTGCCAAGTTACTGCCATGTTCATCATTTTCCTTCCGGAGCACGCATATGCATCGCATATCATATCGTGCATATCATACATGTTTTGCATCATGTTGCTTGCGCATTTCTCGTTGTTGATTGTGGTTCCGTTTGTTTGTGTTCTTGTCTTGGGTAGAGCCGGGAGACGAGTTCGTGAACGAGGAACCTGTCGAGTACGCTTACGAGGATCAAGCTTTCGACAACTCTGAGAATCTTGCAGGCAAGATGACCACCCCTCGAAATCACTTCTATCTTTGCTATGCTAGTTGTTCGCTCTATTGCCATGCTCGCTACCTATCACTTGCTATATCATGTCTCCTATTTCAGCCATGTCAGCCCCTAACCATCCTTTCCTAGCAAACCGTTGTTTGGCTATGTTACCGCTTTTGCTCAGCCCCTCTTATAGCGTTGCTAGTTGCAGGTGAAGTTGAAGTTTGTTCCATGTCGGAACATGGATATGTTGGGATATCACAATATCTCTTATCTAATTAATGCATCTATATATTTTGGTTAAGGGTGGAAGGCTCGGCCTTATGCCTGGTGTTTTGTTCCACTCTTGCCGCCCTAGTTACTGTTTTACCGGGATTATGTTCCTTGAGTTTGCGTTCCTTACGCGGTCGGGTGATTTATGGGACCCCCTTGACAGTTCGCCTTGAATAAAACTCCTCCAGCAAGGCCCAACCTTGGTTTTACCATTTGCGACCTATACCTTTTTCCCCCGGGTTTTCTAGAGCCCGAGGGTCATCTTTATTTTAAACCCCCGGGCCAGTGCTCCTCTGAGTATTGGTCCAAACTGTCAGTTGCCGGTGGCCACCAGGGGCAACTCTGGTCTGGCCTATCGGAAGCTTGGACAATCCGGTGTGCCCTGAGAACGAGATATGTGCAGCTCCTATCGGGATTTGTCGGCACATTCGGGAGGCTTTGCTGGTCTTGTTTTACCATTGTCGAGATGTCTTGTAAACCGGGATTCCGAGACTGATCGGGCCTTTCCGAGAGAAGGTTTATCCTTCGTTGACCGTGAGAGCTTATGATGGGCTAAGTTGGGACCCCCCTGCAGGGTATTATCTTTCGAAAGCCGTGCCCGCGGTTATGAGGCAGATGGGAATTTGTTAATATCCGGTTGTAGATAACTTGTCACTTGACCCAATTAAAATACACCAAGTGCGTGTGTAGCCGTGATGGTCTCTTCTCGGCGGAGTCCGGGAAGTGAACACGGTCTGTGTTATGTATGACGTAAGTAGGTGTTCAGGACCTCTTCTTGGTCATTGCTCGATGACGCCCGTTCCATTGCTTCTCTTCTCGCTCTCATTTGCGCAAGTTAGCCACCATATATGCTTTTGCCGCTGCAGCTCCACCTCTTTGCACCTCTTTGTCCTATAAGCTTAAATAGTCTTGATCTCGCGGGTGTGAGATTGCTGAGTCCCCGTGACTCACAGATACTTCCAACACCAGTTGCAGGTGCCGACGATGCCAGTGCAGATGATGGTGTCGATCTCAAGTGGGAGTTCGACGAGGAACGTGGTCGTTACTATGTGTCTTTTCCTGATGATCAGTAGTGGAGCCCAGTTGGGACGATCGGGGATCTAGCATTTGGGGTTGTCTTATTTTCATCCGGATTTTGACCGTAGTCGGTCTACATGATTGTATCTTGGATGATGTATGATGATATTTATGTATTGTGTGAAGTGGCGATTGTAAGCCAACTATTTATCCCATTCTTGTTCATTACATGGGATTGTGTGAAGATGACCCTTCTTGCGACAAAACCACTTTGCGGTTATGCCTCTAAGTCGTGCCTCGACATGTGGGAGATATAGCCGCATCGTGGGCGTTACAACAATAGCCAGGGACAAGCCAGTGAGTACGTTTGAATGTACTCGCAAACATCAGGAACACGGGTATAATATATCAAACATGCTCCGGATTATTTTATGATCACAACGTCTGTCACGAAATATACGAAAAACCATGATGCACACATGTGGGTAAAAATAACCAAAAATAAAATAATGGGTGCCAAACGAGGGTCTGAATGACTCCTCGAGAGGAAACTGCAAGAATAATAATGCCACAGTCGGGCGTCGGGGCGACACCACATAAAGGGCTTATAAATAAAAGAAATAACAAGCATGCCACAGTCGGGTGTCTGAGCGACACCACATAAAGGGCTTACAAATAAAAGAAATAACCAGCATGCCACAGTCGGGCGTCTTAGCGACACCACATAAAGGGCTTATATAGAATAATTGTAATGGGTATCCACGAGGTAAAACCATCCCAGGGATACTCAAAAATACAACTAAAGTAAATGGTTAGTCCACAATAATAATGATCATAATCCACATATGTCACAGTCCATAATCAAGGTTCTGGTGTAGCCGTTTTTCCTCCGAAGACCGACACTAAGACCGACACTTGACCTATCCCAGACTGTAGTCCTTAACCATGGACACGGCTATTCGAATAGATGTATAATCTCTGCAGAGGGTGTACTCTTTACCCACGGGTAACGGATTCCTTTAGTCCATCAGGACTAATTCCGTCTACGGTCTTTTAATTGAAAACACGCCTGACCTGCACACACCAGCTTAACTTACCGGTGTCTGGAATCACCCACGACACCTGTCAAGCGAAACTCTAAGTGGGGAGGCTACAACCTCGACGTAGCATGGGATCACAAAATTTATACCGCGCGCAAACTAGGGGAGCTACCCCTCCGGCTACAACCGAAACACCCATGCCCCCGGACCGGATGACTAGCTTTAATCCATGGCCATGGGACCCTCATCACGGCCTCTCTGTACGGTGTGTGCTAGACCGGGGTTGACAACTTACTGAACCGTACCCTACCTATGGCAGGGACGAGTGGTAGTACGAAGCAAGTATGGGGGTTACTGGACAACACTCGATCTAGGGCCGACTCAGGAGGTTCAAGCATTCTCCAACAATATTACCATTAACAGGTAAACCCACCACTCATCAAACCTTTCCATGCTATACCGGACGTACTCGTCTCAACGAGGAACTAGGGACAAGCTCGTGTCTACCCAAGACCACGACTTTCCCGGCTTCCCTCCGGTATACATGAGAAGCTTACGAGGATGATCACTATCATCAACATATCCATTTTTCACAGCAAAGAAAATTCCACTATGCACTCATGCATATGATTTTTACCGTCACGCAAAAATAGCGTATGTCCCAAGTCAAGGTGATGTTGTAGCCGTATCACAACACCCAAAAATATTAAACCAGGGTTCAGGATGCTTGCCTTCAAGTGTATGCATGTGGGGGTGCACTTTTGAAGGTTGCCTTTTCTCCAAAAATCCTATTTTGAGAAATATTCAAACAACACACATTTCAAAAACATTACAAAAAGTTGTCTCAAATATTTTTGAAATAAATCTTAAAATAAGCTAGATGAAATTTGAGAGAGGTAGGAAAAAGAATCAACTCATTTGCAGTTTTATTTTAAAAGTTATAGCCAGTCAAAGACCAGTCAAAGTTCTGTTTTAATAAAATCAGAAAAAGGAAAATGCTTCGGGGGAGAATACGCTTTCGAAGCAGAGAAGACGTACTCGGGACTCTGCGCTTTCACTTAAACAGAGAGAACGGCCGCACGGGTCACTGACAGTGGGTCCAGGGGGCCCACTGGTCAGGTTTGACCGTTCTTCCTCTCCCTCCCTCTCTCTGCCCGAACGGTGCGGGGCTCCGGCGATCGCCGTCAGCGAACGGCAGCTCCCCACGGGGTCCCGAGGGCAGGGATGGATCCGCCAGACCGAGGCGGTCCTCCCGGTGGGTGCTAGGCGGGTGGGGACGGAGAAAGTCACCGGCGGCAAGCTTCGCGGCGGACGGTGGTTCGGGAGCAGAGTGGGTTCTGGGCTCCAAGGGTCCTTGGTCGAGGCCGAGGCGGTAGGCAGCTCCGCACGACTATGGGGAAACTCTTGGTGGCGTTGGATTGGCGGGGGAAGCTCCGGTTGCGACGAATGGCACTGGATTGCGGCGGCGACCGAGCTGGCCGGAGACGAGGAAGAAAGGACTTTCCCCGATGATTGCTGGCTGCGGGAGCACTACGGGGGTGGACTGGGGTTGCCTGAGTGCTCGGAGGAGCACGGGGCCTCCTTTTATAGCACGACGGGGCTGGCTCCGCGGCGGTGGATAAGATCGACGACGGGTCGCTGTTGCGGTAGCTGCAGGTCGTCGTGGCGGCGACGAACGCGTGCCGACGAGCATGAGGATAAGCACGGCCTGTTCCCTGGGGCAGCTGGCGTGCGCGGGTGGCTTGGGCGGCGCCGTCCACGGCAGAGCCCGCTGCCGACGCCGGCGTGCCGCCAAGGGAGCTCTGGCGGCGGCGCAGTAGGGCGCCAGTGCGGCTTGGAGCGTACTGGTGAGAGGGCGAGTGTGTGGCGCGTCTCTGCAGGCGAGCTGGGGCCAGGGACGGGACGCGTCGAGGTTGGCAGTGCGGCGCGGCGACTCAGTGCGCGCGCGTGCGAAACGTGCGCTCTGGGCGCGCCCAGAGCACGCACGCCAGGTGCTCGACGGAATGCCAGCGCGCTCTAAAGAGCTTGGGTGAGGCCGGTAGCTAACAGGCCAGGGTTATGGACAGCTAGGAGGCTAGTGGACATGCTGGATGGGTCAGGGGTTCAAGTCCACAATGCAAACCAGAGGACATGCCAAAATTGTTCCTGCACACAGGGTGTTCGACAGAATGCCATGGGCAACTAGGCAATTTTTGGGGTGGCCAAACTCTCCAGATCCTAGTCTCTTTAGGAGCTAAATAAGGTGGTAAGGCTAGCTTGGCAAAAACAGAAACTTGATAGTGCAAGATTTGGAGAAAACCAGTTTTGGGCAGAAACTAAAGGCTATCATTGCGTGCAACAAAAATACTCCAATGGGTCCAATCTCCTGGACTTAAGAGTTTGGTAGGGAGGACTATAGTTAGGAAAAAGCTCAAAGGTACTAGAGCAAAATAAAATGGGGTTGCAGTACAAATCACCAAACTGGACCAGAATGGAAATGAAGATGATTCACTCAAACTTTTCAAAGAACATCACTGGGTTTTTGCATGAAGTTGAATTATATGCATCTCCTGGCATCACCAAACACTTGGAAGAATTTTTAGAAGAATATTTAAATAGGTTGTAGAGCAAAATACCTACTGGACCAGAGTTGAAAAATTGATGTAGAGCTCAAAATCTCCAATGACCAAAAGATATTTTTGCATAAAAGTGATGGGGAAACCTCACATGACATCCCCAAATTTTGGTGAAATTTTTAAAAGCATTTATCAAATGGTTGCAGTGCAAAAAGGAGCTCCAAATTTATGAAAGGTCATTTTAAAAGAATAAAGCTCATGGGAAAATAATTATGCAAATAAATCTACTGATAAAGATTTGATTTTATAAAGAGGGCATACAAGTCCAATGATACATTGGGAAAGTTTCCACTAGAGGTAAAAACTCACAATATTAAAGAGAAGAGGGTTTTGAAATCAAGGAGAAATCCAGAAAAATAATAAAAAATTTATTTCCTGGCAAAATTTTAATTAATAAAACAAGGTCAAAATTTTGGGGTGTTACAATACTACCCCCCTTAAGAAAAAATCTCGTCCTCGAGATTTGCTAAGGGTTGATTTAAAAAAAAAATAATACCCCCATTAGTTGAAAACAAGAGTTGGTGCATAGCACAAATTTTGGGTACAAACATAAAGCTGCAAGACACAAATAAACACAGCTATGACGTTTATAATAAAGACGGCAAAAGGACAGGGTCCGGAGAAAACGTCTTTTGGTAATGGGGCGCACAAGCAGACATCCCTTGATAATGGCGATACAGGATCACACAATTACAGGGCGTAGAAATAACAAGGCTCGTTACTACTCGAGCGACTTAGTCTACTCCGTTAATCTCTAAGCGGGCTTGCCTAGTGGACATTCGAATCTTCCCCACGGGTTTCATCGTCGGGATTAGCCGGATGAGGTTGAGGGGCTGCAGGGTCGGGGTAGCGGTGATGACCATCGCGGGGGTTGTTGGCCACAATCCCGCTGGAGTGTGTTCCCAAAAGGCGACGAAGCGCTTCTGGGGACATCAAAGTATTTTGGCCGGTGGCTGGGGCAGACCTCAATGGCTCGATCGGGTGTCCGAACAGCACGACTGGGTTGTTGGCGTTGGGCTCCACTTCTCCTCTTGCCGGGGCTCGGCGAAACAGTTCTCCACGAGCTGCGATCAGATCAAGGGTGATTTGATCGAACAGTTCCTCTAGTGCACTTACATAGCGCACCAGATGCAATAGTGCAGGATCCGTCTCATGATCTCCGTTGGCAACTTGGGGCGGCCTACCGTACCCGTTACGACCGGGGTAGTAGTAGAACGAGCGACAGTTAACTCTGGGTGACAAGTGCCGGAGTTGAACTATAGCTTCTCGAGCTGCCAGATGGATGGCTTGTGGTTCAAAGGGAGTGGTCCTTCCAGTGAACCTGTAGGGGCGTTCTGGCGATAGACCCCTACCATAAATGTGTAAAGTGGCCCAGAACTGATGGCTCTCACCGTTCATGAGCTCTTGGTACACGACATACTCTGGGGGCTCCTCTAATGCATAGGCACGGCGGGTGAGGTTTGCGAGCACGGTCACAAAACCTCCAAGGTTGGTTGCTATGGTCTCATTGTGAACAATGGGGCCAGGCATCATGGCTTGGTTTGGGAAAGAGGCTGTGCTGTGCTGGGTTGAGGCTAGCGCGTCCTTTTTATAGAAAAAGGGGACGGAGTCTTTCTTCGCACGCTTGCGAATGAGACATGTTGGGTGTCGGTCACTGGCGCGTGATCGACAGGCTAAGCTGATAGGTTGGGCACCGACTGCCAAAAGCGTCGGGGTCACTGTGTGGCTATCTTATGCGAGAAGCTTGGCCGGGGTTTGGTTAAGGTCTGGTGGGTTGGTCAACCTAGGTTTATTGACCTGGCTAAGATAGGGTTAGCCAATGGTCAGCCTGGCTCTGATACCAAGTCTGTCAGGACCGGATTTTCGGGATATTAATTCTCCAGAAAATGGCCCTTATGCTCACCAGCCCCAGGATTACTGCTAGCTGATGAGGCACCAACTTGATACAAGAAAATCCAAGCAAGTACAAAAATATGTAGTACAAGACCATTGTGGCCTATGAGTACAACACTTGGTTTCTAATGGTTTGATGGCGGAAGCGGTTTGTGGTTCATCTGCGTCTATGGGACTCCATTTCCCACAAGAACAGCTGACTAGGATAACTCCTATCTTCGCGAGGCTGCTGACAACACTGCGTAGGTTCCGGGACCGTCGTCGTAACACTCTTCTCCGCGCAAGAAATCTGGCCAAGACAATAGCTAGGGACAAGCCAGTGAGTACGTTTGAATGTACTCGCAAACATCAGGAACACGGGTATAATATATCAAACATGCTCCGGATTATTTTATGATCACAACGTCTGTCACGAAATATACGAAAAACCATGATGCACACATGTGGGTAAAAATAACCAAAAATAAAATACTGGGTGCCAAACGAGGGTCTGAATGACTCCTCGAGAGGAAACTGCAAGAATAATAATGCCACAGTCGGGCGTCGGGGCGACACCACATAAAGGGCTTATAAATAAAAGAAATAACAAGCATGCCACAGTCGGGTGTCTGAGCGACACCACATAAAGGGCTTACAAATAAAAGAAATAACCAGCATGCCACAGTCGGGCGTCTGAGCGACACCACATAAAGGGCTTATATAGAATAATTGTAATGGGTATCCACGAGGTAAAACCATCCCAGGGATACTCAAAAATACAACTAAAGTAAATGGTTAGTCCACAATAATAATGATCATAATCCACATATGTCACAGTCCATAATCAAGGTTCTGGTGTAGCCGTTTTTCCTCCGAAGACCGACACTAAGACCGACACTTGACCTATCCCAGACTGTAGTCCTTAACCATGGGCATGGCTATTCGAATAGATGTATAATCTCTGCAGAGGGTGTACTCTTTACCCACGGGTAACGGATTCCTTTAGTCCATCAGGACTAATTCCGTCTACGGTCTTTTAATTGAAAACACGCCTGACCTGCACACACCAGCTTAACTTACCGGTGTCTGGAATCACCCACGACACCTGTCAAGCGAAACTCTAAGTGGGGAGGCTACAACCTCGACGTAGCATGGGATCACAAAATTTATACCGCGCGCAAACTAGGGGAGCTACCCCTCCGGCTACAACCGAAACACCCATGCCCCCGGACCGGATGACTGGCTTTAATCCATGGCCATGGGACCCTCATCACGGCCTCTCTGTACGATGTGTGCTAGACCGGGGTTGACAACTTACTGAACCATACCCTACCTATGGCAGGGATGAGTGGTAGTACGAAGCAAGTATGGGGGTTACTGGACAACACTCGATCTAGGGCCGACTCAGGAGGTTCAAGCATTCTCCAACAATATTACCATTAACAGGTAAACCCACCACTCATCAAGCCAATCCATGCTATACCGGACGTACTCGTCTCAACGAGGAACTAGGGACAAGCTCGTGCCTACCCAAGACCACGACTTTCCCGGCTTCCCTCCGGTATACATGAGAAGCTTACGAGGATGATCACTATCATCAACATATCCATTTTTCATAGCAAAGAAAATTCCACTATGCACTCATGCATATGATTTTTACCGTCACGCAAAAATAGCATATGTTCCAAGTCAAGGTGATGTTGTAGTCGTATCACAACACCCAAAAATATTAAGCCAGGGTTCAGGATGCTTGCCTTCAAGTGTATGCATGTGGGGGTGCACTTTTGAAGGTTGCCTTTTCTCCAAAAATCCTATTTTGAGAAATATACAAACAACACACATTTCAAAAACAGTACAAAAAGTTGTCTCAAATATTTTTGAAATAAATCTTAAAATAAACTAGATGAAATTTGAGAGAGGTAGGAAAAAGAATCAACTCATTTGGAGTTTTATTTTAAAAGTTATAGCCAGTCAAAGATCAGTCAAAGTTCTGTTTTAATAAAATCAGAAAAAGGAAAACGCTTCGGGGGAGAATACGCTTTCGAAGCAGAGAAGACGTACTCGGGACTCTGCGCTTTCACTTAAACAGAGAGAACAGCCGCACGGGTCACTGACAGTGGGTCCAGGGGGCCCACTGGTCAGGTTTGACCGTTCTTCCTCTCCCTCCCTCTCTCTGCCCTAACGGTGCGGGGCTCCGGTGATCGCCGTCGGCGAACGGCAGCTCCCCACGGGGTCCCGAGGGCAGGGATGGACCCGCCAGACCGAGGCGGTCCTCCCGGTGGGTGCTAGGCGGGTGGGGACGGAGAAAGTCACCGGCGGCGAGCTTCGCGGCGGACGGTGGTTCGGGAGCAGAGTTGGTTCTGGGCTCCAGGGGTCCTTGGTCGAGGCCGAGGCGCTAGGCAGCTCCGCACGACTATGGGGAAACTCTTGGTGGCGTTGGATTGGCGGGGGAAGCTCCGGTTGCGACGAATGGCACTGGATTGCGGCGGCGACCGAGCTGGCCGGAGACGAGGAAGAAAGGACTTTCCCCGACGATTGCTGGCTGCGGGAGCACTACGGGGGTGGACTGGGGTTGCCTGAGTGCTCGGAGGAGCATGGGGCCTCCTTTTATAGCACGACGGGGCTGGCTCCGCGGCGGTGGATAAGATCGACGACGGGTCGCCGTTGCCTGTAGCTGCAGGGCGTCGTGGCGGCGACGAACGCGTGCCGACGAGCATGAGGATAAGCACGGCCTGTTCCCTGGGGCAGCTGGCGTGCGCGGGTGGCTTGGGCGGCGCCGTCCACGGCAGAGCCCGCTGCCGACGCCGGCGTGCCGCCAAGGGAGCTCTGGCGGCGGCGCAGTAGGGCGCCAGTGCGGCTTGGAGCGTACTGGTGAGAGGGCGAGTGTGTGGCGCGGCTCTGCAGGCGAGCTGGGGCCAGGGACGGGACGCGTCGAGGGTGGCAGTGCAGCGCGGCGACTCAGTGCGCGCGCGTGCAAAACGTACGCTCTGGGCGCGCCCAGAGCACGCACGCCAGGTGCTCGACGGAATGCCAGCGCGCTCTAGAGAGCTTGGGTGAGGCTGGTAGCTAACGGGCCAGGGTTAGGGACAGCTAGGAGGCTAGTGGACATGCTGGATGGGTCAGGGGTTCAAGTCCACAATGCAAACCAGAGGACATGCCAAAATTGTTCCTGCACACAGGGTGTTCGACAGAATGCCATGGGCAACTAGGCAATTTTTGGGGTGGCCAAACTCTCCAGATCCTAGTCTCTTTAGGAGCTAAAGAAGGTGGTAAGGCTAGCTTGGCAAAAACAGAAACTTGATAGTGCAAGATTTGGAAAAAACCAGTTTTGGGCAGAAACTAAAGTCTATCATTGCATGCACCAAAAATACTCCAATGGGTCCAATCTCCTGGACTTAAGAGTTTGGTAGGGAGGACTATAGGTAGGAAAAGGCACAAAGGTACTAGAGCAAAATAAAATGGGGTTGCAGTACAAATCACCAAACTGGACCAGAATGGAAATGAAGATGATTCACTCAAATTTTTCAAAGAACATCACTGGGTTTTTGAATGAAGTTGAATTATATGCATCTCCTTGCATCACCAAACACTTGGAAGAATTTTTAGAAGAATACTTAAATAGGTTGTAGTGCAAAATACCTACTGGACCAGATTTGAAAAATTGATGTAGAGCTCAAAATCTCCAATGACCAAAAGATATTTTTGCATAAAAGTGATGGGGAAACCTCACATGACATCCCCAAATTTTGGTGAAATTTTTAAAAGCATTTATCAAATGGTTGCAGTGCAAAAAGGAGCTCCAAATTTATGAAAGGTCATTTTAAAAGAATAAAGCTCATGGGAAAATAATTATGCAAATAAATCTACTGATAAAGATTTGATTTTATAAAGAGGGCATACAAGTCCAATGATACATTGGGAAAGTTTCCACTAGAGGTAAAAACTCACAATATTAAAGAGAAGAGGGTTTTGAAATCAAGGAGAAATCCAGAAAAATAAAAAAAATTATTTCCTGGAAAAAATTTAATTAATAAAATAGGGTCAAAATTTTGGGGTGTTACACGTCATGCTGACGTCATGATGATGTCAGCATTCACTATTCTGGATAATGTTGATTTAAAATGATTAAATAAATTCTAAACATAATTAAAACTTTAGAAAATCATATAAAATAAACCGTAGCTCAGATGAAAATACTTTCTACATGAAAGTTGCTCAGAACGACGAGACGAATCCGAATACGCAGCCCGTTCGCCCGCCACACATCCCTAGCATAGCAAACACGCAACTTTCCCCCTGCGGTTCATCTGTTCGAAAACGCGAAACACCGGTAATACTTTCCCGGATGTTTCCCCTCTTTGCCGATATCACCTACTACCGCGTTAGGGCACATCTAGCACCGCGTTTGTCATGCTATGCTTTGTGATGCTTAGATTGCTCTGTTATTTATTGTGTTCCCCCTTCGTTACTTCTTTCCGGTAGACCCTGAGACCGATGCCTGTACCCCTGGGCTCGACTACATCGACGACGAACCCTTCTTGCCAGAGCAACCAGGCAAGCCCCCCCCCCTTGATCACCAGATATCGCCTATTCTTCTCTATACTGCTTGCATTAGAGTAGTGTTGCATGTTACTGATTTCGGTTAATCCTATTCTGTTGCATAGCCTCTCATTGTTGCTACAGTTGTTACCCTTACCTGCTATCCTACTGCTTAGTATAGGATGCTAGTGTTCCATCAGTGGCCTTACACTCTTGCCCGTCTGCCATGCTATACTACTGGGCCGTGATCACTTCGGCAGGTGATCACGGGTATATACTATATACTTTATATACATGACACATGTGGTGACTAAACTCGGGTTGGCTCGTTGAGTACCCGCAAGTGATTCTGATGAGGGGGCTGAAAGGACAGGTGGCTCCATCCCGGTAGAGGTGGGCCTGGGTTCCTGACGGCCCCCGACTGTTGCTTTGTGGCGGAGCGACAGGGCAGGTTGAGACCACCTAGGAGAGAGGTGGGCCTGGCCCTGGTCGGCGTTCGCGGATACTTAACACGGTTAACGAGATCTTGGTATTTGATCTGAGTCTGGCCATTTGGTCTATACGCACTAACCAACTACGCGGGAACAGTTATGGGCACTCGGCGTCGTGGTATCAGCCGAAGCTCTTCTTGACATCAGCGATGGAGTGGCGCGCGCCGGATTGGACTGGAACGCCTGCTAGGCTAGGTCTGCTTCCGGCCGCGTACGCAACGTGCAGGTGTGCAATGGGCGATGGGCCCAGACCCCTGCGCGCATAGGATTTAGACCGACGTGCTGACCTCTCTGTTGAGCCTAGGTGGGGCTGCGACGTGTTGATCTTCCGAGGCCGGGCATGACCCAGGAAAGTGTGTCCGGCCAAATGGGATCGAGCGTGTTGGGTTATGTGGTGCATCCCTGCTGGGAAGTTTATCTTTTCGAATAGCCGTGTCCCTCGGTAAAAGGACGACCCGGAGTTGTACCTTGACCTTATGACAACTAGAACTGGATACTTAATAAAACACACCCTTTCAAGTGCCAGATATAACCCGGTGATCGCTCTCTAACAGGGCGACGAGGAGGGGATCACCGGGTAGGATTATGCTATACGATGCTACTTGGAGGACTTCAATCTACTCTCTTCTACATGCTGCAAGATGGAGGCTGCCAGAAGCGTAGTCTTCGACAGGATTAGCTATCCCCCTCTTATTCTGGCATTCTGCAGTTCAGTCCACCGATATGGCCCTTTACACATATACCCATGCATATGTAGTGTAGCTCCTTGCTTGCGAGTACTTTGGATGAGTACTCACGGTTGCTTTTCTCCCTCTTTTCCCCCTTTCCATTCTACCTGGTTGTCACAACCAGATGCTGGAGTCCAGGAGCTAGAGATCCCGAGGATGATTCTACATGGAGTTCGGCTTCGAGGAGTAGTTAGGAGGTCCCAGGCAGGAGGCCTTGCCTTTTCGATCGTTGCTACTTTTGTGCTAGCCTTCTTAAGGCAAACTTGTTTAACTTATGTCTGTACTCAGATATTGTTGCTTCCGCTGACTCGTCTATGATCGAGCACTTGTATTCGAGCCCTCGAGGCCCCTGGCTTGTATTATGATGCTTGTATGACTTATTTATGTTGTAGAGTTGTGTTGTGATCGTATACATTTGCATGCATGATTAGTGTACGATTGAATCGGGGGCGTCACATACATCATCTTGGAACCCAATGATATATTTTTGATGAAATATAATGTATATTTAGTTAGTTAAATTGATGACCTACAACTCCGTGTACGCCCTATACACGGAGACGGATGTTTTCGGCTAGGTCAGTTGGATGTTTTGTGTTTCTCGTTCTATAATAATTTGTCGACAACTCTCTGGCTAATTAGCTCACATTTAATTGTAATGTAGGAACGAGCTTATGTCAGCAATGTGAGACATCCTGGCGAGGAGTTGTCTGTGTGCCAAGGTTGAGGCAGCGGCGCACAACGAGACACTAGCTCCAGTCGGACACCCGCCTCCTCTTTTGATCCACTTTGCAATCAGGCATGTAAAAAATTTCAATGCAAGTTTAAATCACAAATATAGAAAAAATATGTGCAAACTTGGAGCACAAGATAGGGCACAAATTGAAGCACAAACCACTACATTAACCAACGAGACAAGTTGCTCGGCCTCGACGTTCCTCAAGCTGCCGCCAAGGAGACTGCCTCTGGCCACGGCAACAACCTATGTCACCGCCGCCAGCCTCTGCCTCGCGTGGTCGATGTCCCGATGCCACGGCCGCCTCCCTCCATTGTGATGCTGACGTGCTTGTCTGCCGGGAGCCCTCGATGGTGGGACTGCAAGCGTGGGCTTGAGGTTAGGGATTTGGACTCAGGGTGGGGATTTGGGGAATGGGGAACCGAGGAACTTATAATGCACTTACATAATAACATCAGGATGTTTTGTGAGAAAAAAAACAGCATGGGCATGTGCCACTTGATGACATGTGCCCCATCAAAAGTTAAGTGACCACTTTATAGTTTTTCCAAGTTTATGTATGTATTTGTTAACACCGTGCAAGTTGATGTACTCATGGTGATATTAACGGTTTCTCTTTCTTGGCCCGTGTTTGCTAAATCACGAAGAAAAAGGGTATATTATAAAGCAAACATCAGCGATTACAACCGAAGCCAATACAAACACTCACCACACACCCAAGGCAAGATACAACGATGCCGGGCACCGATACACCACCCCACCGACTACCAACCAAACTAAAGATGACAAGGAGGAAGACCGCTGGGAGCCTGCAGAGACCTCCATCATGAGCATCCACAACAGAGAGGTGAGACGGACAACAACGAAGCCAAGACTCCAAAACGGTGCCTCCAAGAAGAGAACGACCAAGGATAGCCGCCACCGCTCGATCCCGAAGATCAGGTTTTTTCACCCGGAGCAAGACGAGGAGTGGGAACAGCGCGATGGTGCCTTCGAGAAGGGTTATGACGGCAACGGCCGCCACCACCGCCGGCCAGTAAAACTGGGCAGGAGGTGTACCCCGGTGCTCACACCCCTCCGTCACACCCTAGCTCCGTCAACCACCTGCAACCACGCCACCGGCGTAACCATGATTGCCCGCCCGCAACGACTGAAAACATTTTCCTTTTTTTCGAATCAAGAGCTTGCATTCATTAATCAGCGGGCTTACAAATTGTTTTGCAGACAATCAACTAAAAAGCTAGGTACAAAATTGATCAAAGGCATCTCCTTCCTCAGCTCAACCTGCAAGGCGAACCACCCCTTCACAAACACGACACACATCCTTTCGAGCACAAGCGCATTGCGAAACAGCAGGGTGGCCAACACCCTATGTTGCACGTCACACTGGTAGTTAACCATGTTGATCTCCTTCAATCGATGTCGCAGGCACGGCAAAGAAAAGCTCGACCTGTCGGGAACTCTGAGATTGCCAAGATCAACCGGCCGATCGTACTCCTCCTGATCATCACTTGCAACTCTTCCATAGAGCTGTCGGTACCTGATCTTCTCCTCCCTTTGTCTCCGCTCCTTCATGTCCCGCTCCCCCTCCTCCATGTAGAGTGAGAGAACCTCGAGGTTTGGTGTCTGCTCCAGTATCCTCTTGATAGCGTCGACTGTGTCATTGTTTTCGATGGGACCCTGTAGCTCAACCCGCGTGAGGTTGGGAAACAAGGGGAACACAGCGAAGAATTCGCTGCCCAAGCCTCGATGGTGGAGGTGCAGGTGCTTCGAGTCTGAGACTATCCCAAGGAGCTTTATGAACCGGACACACTCCGACTCCTTGGATCTGACCTTGCAGAAGCGGATGGTGCACGAGGACACTGCTGGTGAGCCGTGTAGGGACATGAACGACTCCTAGGGTACGGAGCCGCTGTATTCTAGGCATCTCAGCTCCGACACGTCGATGCTTACTTGCGTCATGTTGTGGCAGCACCGGAGGGCGAGCCTACGGAGGCGTTTGTCGAGAACGGTGAGTTTTTGGAGACGGTTGCTGGCCTCTAGCGTCAGGTCGGCAAGACGGGGGCAGCTCCAGACGAGTTTTTGGATGGTTTCTTGGGAGTCACCTCGTATGCTGGTCAGGCGCAGCGTCTCGAGAAATGGCAGGTGGACGACCTCGGGTAGATTCAGTTTGCAATAGCTGAGGCACAGCGTGCGCACGGCTCTACAGGAGAAGAGCGTTCTGGGAAGGACATGCCCCCATGACTCATTGTCGTTCGACTCTTCTTCTTCTTCGTCGCCGTTGACGCTGCTACGTGCACAGATGGGGCCGATGAAGAACCGCAGGTCAAGGTGGAGCTCCTGGTCTTGGGTGCGCTGCCGCAGCACCTCGAAGAGCCACTGGTCGACGGCGACCTTGTCCCACCCATGGTAGCTGTCGAAGGCGAAGCGGAAGCTGTGCAGCGGCACCGTGAGGCCGGGGCGCCGGCGGCGGTGGAGGAGCGCGGCGCTGATGCTGTGGAGGAGCACAGCGCTGCAGCTCCTCCTCTCCTGGACCTCATAGAAGTAGGTGTCCCAGTCGTCGGCCCTCTGGCCCTCACGCTCCTCGGACGAGATGGTGTGGACGCTGCAGAAGATGTCGCGCCACCGGCGGCCGAGCATGGCCGCACGGCCGGCTTCCTTGGTTGGCAGGAAGGAGAGGACGTGGCCTAGCACGTCGTCGGGAAGGCCGCTGATGCGGTCTCGCCGCCCCGACGACGGCTTTTTGCGTGAAGGCGTAGCCATACCGACTATTCTCAATCAATCGATCCAAAGCTGACGACCAGCGAAGCAGCAATATATCAAGGATTTCCGTTTCATAGGCGGTGGGCCGGTGGTGGTGAGTCGAATTTCCTAACGGAAACTGAAACAGAGTCGGTGGATATCTGTGCCTACTCAAATTTCCTCGTCAAATTCCAAAGGCGCGCAACGGGTTGGACAGACAGCATAAAAAGGCATCGCGTGATTCGCGTCTCGTCCGTCCTAGACGCTCCAGCTCGTGCAACGGAACGGAGATGAAGAGGGAGAGGCAGGAGGACCGGCTGAGCGCTCTTCCCGACAAGACGCTGGAGCTCACCTCTCCCACCTCGCGTCCGACGAGGCCGTGCGCACCAGCGCGCTCTCCCGCCGGTGGTGCGGCGTCTACGCGGCCGTCCCTGTCGTCGACCTCGTCGACCCCAAGAAAGGCACACGGGAACGCTGTTCCAGCGAGAACCGCCCGGTCTGCTTCGACCAGATGGTGACGGGTGCGATCCTCTGCAAGCCCCCTGGGACGCCCATCCGCACCTTCCGCCTCGACGCCATGTCCCCGCCGGACGACCTGCTCGACCAGTGGATCGTCACTGCCGTCTACTCCGGCGTCGAGGAGATCGACGTCAAGCTCAGGTACTGGCACGACCCCGGACGCAGGCTCTGCCCCTTTGGCTCGTCGGAGAAGGCCTCGGCGGACTTCGAGGTCCACCAGCGGAACAGAAACGTCAAGACGCAGCACCATCTCTTCAGCTGCAGCACGCTCCGCCGCCTGAGGCTCACCAACTGGACGCTCGACCTGCCGCAGGGGGTGGTCGCCTCGTCGCTGGAGACGCTCTGCCTCGCCAGGATCATGGACCCCAAAGGGCTGCTGCAGCAGCTGCTCTCAAGCTGCCCGCGCCTCGCCGACCTGATGCTGCAACCTGCAGGAGCTCCCGAGCGTCAGCAAGATCACGGTGGAGAGTGCCCACCTGCGGAGCTTTGCCATGATCTGTTGCCACCATGCCAGCCGCGTCAAGCTGCACAGCTCATGCCTGCAGTCGCTGCACTACAAAGGCGGCATTCCCCTTGAGTCGCTCTTCAAGGTTGCAAACTACAAAGGAGTGATGGCGCTGACGATCGAAATCTGTGAAGACCTCTCCAAAAGGAAATCAACCGAGGTTGCTCCGGTCACAGGACTCATCAGCCAGTGCACCGAGCTGGCGTATCTCCACCTTTCCTTGCGCCCGTCAATGGCCTACCACAGCAGCTTGTTCGCAGATGCTGTACGGGGGCTACCTCTCAGACAGTCGGGCCTCAAAGGCTGCCTGCGCGAGGGCCATGCCGCCCGGTCTGTCGCCGTCTTGCTTCGTGAAACAAAGAACCTGGAAGTACTGTCGCTGTTTCCTCTAGGTCAGCCCAAAAAGAAGGAGTCCTGGATGTCCGATGGCGAATCGGGTACCGAGATTGAAGACGACGGTGACGATGAGGTCGACCGTAGTGGCCGTGCGACCGATAGTTTGTGGCAGATGTACATCAGATGCTTGGGCCATAAGCTGAGAAGAATCAGCATTGTAAATTATAAAGGACTGCAACTCGAAAGAATGCTTGCACATTTTTTGCTTGACAGGGGTAAGACTTTGGAGGAATTCTCGGTTACCTCACCGGTTGAAAGTTCCCGGCGAAAGCATCAGATGGCCTGCCTGCTAAGATCCTGGAGACGCAACCGCCATACCAGAGTAACCGTAAATTGAATTGAAGGCAACAAAAGTTGTGATTGCACTTGTAGAAACTGGGATTAGAAGGAAAAAATAGTGTTATTTCTTTTGGTAGCACAAGGATATGATAGGTATCATGCTTGAATATTTCTATGTTAAATTTGAGTTCCTTCTTTTAGTAACATGGGAATCCAACTAATTGGCACTGTAGTTGAACGTATAGGAGCTGATAAGCACACAGCAATACAACATGCTCCTAACTCCTAGCTCCTTAGTTGCAGAAAGCAGAAAATTCTAGGATAAAAGAAACCAAATAACACGACACGGCTGATAGATCGCATCTGACAAGGTTATCGATATTTTATTTCCCAACCAACAGTAGTTCTACATGAGTTGCAATGGTCATAACAAAAGTGTCTATGCATTATTAAGCTGAGTTGGAAGAATAGACTACTTATTAGGCAAACAACACATTACATACAGCTCATTAAGAAGTTCCATGCACAAAGAACAGAACAACCTCAAGATTAAGCTGCTTGAAAGTTGCACTATATTGAAATGCAATACCGGCAACTAATGATCTGTGCGAAACTCAAGCTACTCAATTATTAGGATGTGATGAATACAACATGCAAAATTAGCTGACACAATTGAGTTTTTACTATTAACATTTAGGATAAAGACCCCAGTAACGCAGTGCTCTCGCCTACAACATGTAGGAAGGGGTAAGAGGGCATGAATGCTGAGTATCCCATGCCAAGACTAAAAAGTGGTTTTGAGGCATAGAAAGGAATGCTGATGAAAATAGGTCAGCGGAAACAAATAGATAGCTATCTCAGAATGATAGGTAAATACCATAAGTTAGCAGCAGTTTGAAGCTGGTCATATCTGCAGAGTTTAATGCTACCGGGAGTTAGACCTCGAAATAAAGATGAACCATGACCCTGCAAATAAAAAGAAACTGTGTTTGAGTGGATAAGGTGATTTATGACAGCGCAGGACAAGATTTACACAGCGAATCAACAATCACCCATCATTCAAGGCAAATTAAATGGATTCAAATCATTAGCTTTTTCCTGAAATATGTAAGAGCAAGCCTGTAGCATATGGAAAACTGGTGTTGTATCTGGTCTGAAAGTGTTCGCCAAACGGTCAGAAATACAATAGAATACAGATCTTTACGTCTTTCTTTAAAATCAAGCACATAACTGAAGACATGAATGCAATGTGATCCATTATGTTTAGAGAATGTTGGGAAGAGTGATAAAAGAAGCAGCAAAGAGCAAACCCTTCAATGCCCCCTGCAGTCTGAAGGCTGTAGCATTCTCAGTTTGAAAACAGAGCTGGCATACACAAACATGCCATGGGGACCAAGCATTCTGAACACTTCAGTACACCAAAACGTCCCTTCCCTTTGAGCGATGAAGCTAGCCCAGAGATAGGTCAAATGCGTGCAGGTGGGATTACTACGGGGGGTAGTAGCGCAGGATCACGATTTTCTGGAAGTTGTAAGATAGGAGAAAGGGGGGACGGGCACTGAACCATTTGGTCGAACACGTAGCAGACACCCGCCGCCGAGGAACGGGTACGCAGAGGCACGTCGGCGCGTGGCCGCGGAAGGAGGGCAGAGGGGGCTCTCCTCCAAGCGGCGGCGGAGGACGGCGGCGCTCGGAAGCGGGAGGCGGAGGCGGCAAGAGGCGCGCCGCAGAGCGTATCACGGTCGAGAGGTCGGACGGGACTGGTTGCAGGAGGTCGTAAGGCGCGGGGACCAAGGTCAGTGCCACGGCCCGAGGAGACCACCGATGGGACGGCGGGAGCGGGAGGCGGGGGCATGGCAGGTCAGGTGCAGAGGAGGGCGCTCCTGGAGTAGTGTTGCACTCGGTGGTGGAACAGGGAACACAGCGGTTTGTTTCCCGCGCTTGCGTGCGCCATCAACTCAACAATATGTTCCCTGGTTCACTGGCCGCGCGCCGTTCAACTTCATGTGCATCAGGTATCTTGGATTGATGATTATCATGTTCATTGTTGCGCTCGATTTTGGGTTTGCATAATCCATACCAGAGAATGTTTCTTCAGATCATGCTTGGGTGGCTCGATTTCGATGGGAAGCAACGGTAAGGAAGCCTGTGTTCTAGTGTAGTTCATCACCTCTATGGAATATCCTTATTCTACCGCTGCGTTGATATCACGACATCGGTATAAGCATGAATCAAGATTAATCAGTAGTATTATATTGTTGTGATGTGAATGGATAGAATTCACATTGCCATGGTTAGTGCCTGGGAAGACTGTATGTGCAGACAAACAATCGCTCAACTGAACTCCAGCAGCACGAGGGTTCCGCCCGCGCCGCCGTCGGCTCCCCCGTCACGGGTAGCCGTGGCCGCGGCCGCAGCCGGCGCCCGCCGCCGCTAGTCCTCCCCTTCCTCGACCCCCTCCCTTCCCCCCTCCCCCCTCCTCCCTCCATCGTACCCCCGCGTCGCCTCCCCGAGCGAGGCGACCGGGGGCTTCCTCCACGCCCTCCCCAGCGCCTCCCCTCTCCTTCTCCCCCTCCCGCCGCCGCCGGCTTGGACCACCGGGCCTTGCTCGTGTGGTGCCAGCGGCGGCAGCCCCGTCCTTTCCCCCCGCACAGCGCCACGGCTCGGGTGGCTGGCGGCTGGCGGCGGCGTACTTCGGAGGTAGCGGATCCGGCGGCGGCGTGGCACCTTGGGTGGCGCGGTGCCGGGTGGCGAGGTGGCGACGGCGTCGCGGTGGCTGGCGGTGGTGCCCTCCCGGCCCAGATCTGGGCCCCCTCTGGGTCTGGGCGGGCCTGGCCGGAGCTCCTCTGCGGCGTCTCCGGCAGACGGCATGGCGACTCGTGCGGGGGGTGGCGGCGACGGCGGCTAGTGTACTGCAGCGCGGCGACGGGGGCTTCACGAGCCCGTCTCAGGCTCGGCCGGGCCTATCTGGGCCTTCAATGCGGGGGCGAAACATGGTTTCGCGGGGGAGCTGGAGCCGGCACAGCGCCGGTCGTGGCCATGGGCCACTTCTCCGCCTCCCCTTTCCCTCGGTCGATTTGGTCACAGTTGCCTGGTTTGCCCCTGTTGCTACGTCCGGCCGGTTCCCGCCACGGGCGGTGGAGGTTGTCCCCTCCTGCGTGGCTGCTGTTGTTGCCGCCCCTTGTTCCCGGTTGCCTTCTCTGTTCCCGCCGGTCTCGCTTCGTTTGCCACGGGGAGACGACGATGGGGACTGCACGGCCGTGGTGGCGCATGTTGGTGGGTGGCGTGTTTGGTGGCGCACGATGGATCGTCTGGAGTAGTGGGTGGTTGGTGGTCAGGAGAAATCCTTGTCGGCTTGTCCGGCACCGACGCGGTGACGTCTGTGGGCACCGCCGTGCCTTCCTGAAGGGCGCCGGGTTTGCCCCTTCCCCCGCAATCCTCTGCGTACCAGGGGAAACCCTAGGACTTGTCCGGGCAGCAGCGTCGTTGGCGTCGCGATCCTTCTCGAAGGTGTTGCTTGGTATGCGGCGGTCCAGAGTGCTTGGAGTGTGGTGGAATTCTCCGGTGGGTGCAGCGGTTGTGGGTCTTCATCGTTTTCGTTGATCCGTCTATGTTTGCATTTGTTTCTTTTTTGTTTTCCTTTTTGTTTTTTTGGCGTGACTGTGCTGCTTCCATCCCAGCATCTATCGTTGATGGGGGGGGGTGGGGTCAACCCTTTTTCTCAAGACTGTATGTGCACGATCACTTTTTTCCTATGCCAAACGAGTTAAACAAAGAGTTAGCCTGCAGATGTAAGTTGCCGAATCTTTTAGGCTACACTTCGTGCTCATATCTGATACTACCTCTGTACATAAACATAACACGTTTTAGGTTACTAAATTAACGCTTAAAACGTCTTACATTTCTTTACAGATGTAGTATTTACCAAGCAATAATCATTTCCCAGATGTATTTTTCTTTCCCATGTGCTTATTTCTAACAGTCTATACATGCTCTGTTATTCTGGGAGAAGATTGCACCCGGAGGATCTTTTATATCTAAGTGCCTACAGAAGCTTAGTTGAGGACTCAGGAAAATACTTTAATTTCCCAACCTTCTATTATTTCTTTCTTTAGGATGGTTTCCAACCTCGATATTTATGCATACTCAGCTGAGTTTAATCATGCATTTCATAATTGATAGCTAAATCAGAAAGGTTAACTACTGATCGTGAATATTAGGAAGGTTTGCATGTTTGCATCTTGTTGGTGTTTTCGCATTAGATATGCCCTCTCCAGATAGATATGCTATTAAGTAATACCGTGGCAAACATAGATGGATGTGATTCTGTTATGACCGGGCAGACTTATGCTCGTAGGAGGCTTACTGGGCAGATTTAGTTGGAGGCTTAGCCCGCAAGTTATCTATTTTATTTTTATCATGGTTATATATGCTAGTTGTAAGACTCTTTGAGAATTAAACAATAAGAATAATTCTATTGGCCGGCTCCCAGAGGAGCCAGACCCTAACCCTAGCCGCCTCCTGTTCCTTGCGCCGCCGCCTCCTCCCTCCCGCACGACGGCGCCCTGCCGCCGGCGACCGTGAGCTCCGCCACGTCCAACACCTTCCTTCCCCTACAACCTACGTCCTAGACCCGGTAGGGTCCTAACTCCTACCAATTTAGTATCAGGTAGTTTGGGTTCGATCATGTATGCACCACCACCCACCTCGCCGCTGTCCACCACCGCAGCATCATCAATCCTCTCCACTGCGCTGCTCGACCTCTCCACCGCGCCGCTGGCGCTCCCCACCGCGCCGCTCGGCTCCACCGCGGGGGCCTCCACCGGCCAGTCGCCGCCCTTCACCGCGCCGGCCGCCGCCGTCTACTCCCCGGCGGAGATCACCGAGGTCCTCAACAATCTCTTCACTGCCGTCCAGGGGATACGGCTCTACCTGGCCGGCCCCTACGGGCCGCTGCCGCCCTTGTCGCCGGCTGCCATGACCGGGCCAGCAGCCCTCCCTGCTATTCGGCACCCGCGGCGCCGACCGGGCCTTTACACCACCACTGGCCGCTTCAGCCGTCGCGCCCCCCACGCCACCCGGTTTCGTCCCGCCGCAGCCGCAGCTGTCCGCCCTGCCGCCGCCCAACACGGGGCTCGGGTCCACCACGCAGGGAGGCCTACCGATTCAGCAAGTACACTTTCCGCAGTCGTCGTCCCCAATTCCGGCATGGCTGACCGAATCATCGCCGCCGCCCGTCTACACGTCGGCGGGAGACCCGTCGGCGCCCACTCTGCAGTACGGTGACCCATCCGACTCTATGGGGCACTACACGGGCCGCGCCCCAGTCTTCGCTGCTCCGCACCTCCGAGCCAGTCGGCCATGGCGCTCCGACCCGGACACCACCGCGGTTTGCCAAAATTGACCTCGCCACTTATGACGGCGCAGAGGACCCCCTCAACTGGCTCAACCAGTGCGAGCAGTTCTTTCGCGGGCAGCGCACCCTAGCATCGGAGCGTACCTGGCTCGCCTCTTACACCTCCGCGGTGCGGCACAGACATGGTATTGCGCCCTCGAGCAGGACGAGGGCAGCATGCCCCCTTGGGAGCACTTCCGTGAACTCTGCCTCCTTCATTTTGGGCCACCGATCTGTGGGAGCTGCCTGGCAGAGCTAGGCCGCCAACCCTTCACCTCCACGGTGCAGGACTTCGCCGACCGTTTCCAGGCCCTGGCATGCCACGCGTCGGGCGTGACGGCGCAGTAGCGGGCCGACCTCTTCGTTGGTGGACTTCCGGATCACATCCGCGTGGACGTGGAGCTTCGGGGACCCCAGGATCTCCAGACGGCCATGTATTACACCCGCGCCTTCGAGTGTCGCGCCCAGGCCATGCAGCAGGCAGCCCCGGCTCGAGGAGGCCGACAAGCCGCCAGGCAGCCCCCTGCGCTGGGCCGGCCACCCCCAGCCGCTCCGGTGACTACCACCCCGGCCGCAACGCGGCCCTTCCGTCGTCACTCTCAGGCGGAGTAGCTGGAGCGTCGGCGCCAGGGGCTTTGCTATAACTGCGATGAGCCCTATGAGCCGGGCCATGTCTGCCCGCGCCTCTTCTACTTGGAGACAGCCGACTACATCGAGTGGGATGCCTCGGCCGACGAGCTCGACGCGCTGCCGCCCCCAGCGGCTGCCGAGGCCGCACCCGCGGCCGCCCCGGTGACGACACTCGTGGTCTCGCTCCATGCGCTTGCCGGCATCCACGACGAGCGGACCATGCTCTTGCCAGTGATGATACACGGCGAGCGCCTGGTGGCCCTCTTGGATACGGGCTCCACACATAACTTCCTTCCCAAGGCTACCATCCGCCGCTTAGCGCTTCAGCCAACGGGCGGGAAGCAACTTCGGGTCACGGTGGCCAACGGCGATCATCTCTGGTGTCATGGGCTCGCGTGGAACGTGCCCATCACCATCGGCGATGAGCACTTCACCATCACGTGCGCAGGCATCGACTTGGGCTGCTTCGACTTCATCCTTGGCGTCGACTTCCTGCGGACCCTCGGTCCCATCCTCTGGGACTTCGACGCCCTCACGATGACCTTCTGGCGTCTCGGCCACCGCGTCCGGTGGGAGGGCGTTGGGGGCGCCTCACCAGCGACGCCACAACTTCAGCTGGCGGCGACCACCACCGAGGCCAAGCACCCACTGTTGAATCACCTCCTGCAGCAGCACGGCGACCTCTTGGACGAGCCGCGGGGCCTTCCGCCAGCCTGGGTGTATGATCACCGCATTCATCTCCTGCCGGGCTCGGCGCCGGTGGCAGTCCGGCCATACCACTATCCGCAGCTGCAGAAGGACGAGTTGGAGCGGCAGTGCGCACTCATTCTCGCTGCGGGCATCATCCGGATCTCAACATCGCCGTTCTCCGCGCCGGTCCTCCTCGTCCGCAAGTCGGACTGCAGGTGGCGCTTCTGTATCGACTACGGCGCCCTTAATGCCCTGACACTTAAGGACAAGTTTCCTATCCCGGTGGTCGATGAGCTCCTGGATGAGTTACATGGGGCGCGCTTCTTCACCAAAGGGTTACCACCAGGTGCGCATGCACCCGGATGATATCGCCAAGACGGCGTTTCGGACTCATCACGGACACTTCGAGTTCTTGGTCATGCCGTTTGGTCTCACCAATGCACCGGCGACTTTTCAGGCTCTGATGAACGACGTCCTCCTCCCCTACTTGTGCCGGTTTGTGCTCGTTTTCTTTGATGATATTCTTATCTACAGCGCCTCGTGGGCGGAGCACCTTCAGCACGTCGCCATCATCTTCAACGAGCTTCGAGCGCATCATCTTTAACTTAAGCGCTCGAAGTGCTTGTTCGGGACGCTGATACGTCTCCGTCGTATCTACTTTTCCAAACACTTTTGCCCTTGTTTTGGACTCGAACTTGCATGATTTGAATGGAACTAACCCGGACTGACGCTGTTTTCAGCAGACTTTCCATGGTGTTATTTATGTGCAGAAACAAAAGTTCTCGGAATGACCTGAAACTCCACGGATCATCTATTTGGAAAATAAGAAAAATACTGGAAGAAAAATCCACGTTAGGGGGCCCACACCCTGTCCACGAGGATGGACGGCACGCCCCCTACCTCGTGGGCCCCCTGACGCTCCACCGACCTCAACTCCAACTCCATATATTCACTTTCGGGGAGAAAAAAATCAGGGAGAAGGATTCATCGCGTTTTACGACACGGAGCCGCCGCCAAGCCCTAAAACCTCTCGGGAGGGCTGATCTGGAGTCCGTTCGGGGCTCCGAAGAGGGGGATTCGTCGCCATCGTCATCATCAACCATCCTCCATCACCAATTTCATGATGCTCACCGCCGTGTGTGAGTAATTCCATCGTTGGCTTGCTGGACGGTGATGGGTTGGATGAGATCTATCATGTAATCGAGTTAGTTTTGTTAGGGTTTGATCCCTAGTATCCACTATGTTCTGAGATTGATGTTGCTATGACTTTGCTATGCTTAATGCTTGTTGATGACCCACAAGTATAGGGGATCTATCGTAGTCCTTTCGATAAGTAAGAGTGTCGAACCCAACAAGGAGCAGAAGGAAATGATAAGCGGTTTTCAGCAAGGTATTCTCTGCAAGTACTGAAATAAGTGGTAACAGATAGTTTTGTGATAGGATAATTTGTAACGAGCAACAAGTAACAAAAGTAAATAAAGTGCAGCAAGGTGGCCCAATCCTTTTTGTAGCAAAGAACAAGCCTGGACAAACTCTTATATAGAGAAAAGAGCTCCCGAGGACACATGGGAATTATCGTCAAGCTAGTTTTCATCACGTTCATATGATTCGCGTTCGGTACTTTGATAATTTGATATGTGGGTGGACCGATGCTTGGGTGCTGTTCTTACTTGAACAAGCATCCCACTTATGATTAACCTCTATTGCAAGCATCCGCAACTACAACAAAAGTGTTAAGGTAAACCTAACCATAGCATGAAACATATGGATCCAAATCAGCCCCTTACGAAGCAACACATAAACTAGGGTTTAAGCTTCTGTCACTCTAGCAACCCATCATCTACTTATTACTTCCCAATGCCTTCCTCTAGACCCAAACAATGGTGAAGTGTTATGTAGTCGACGTTCACATAACACCACTAGAGGATAAACAACATACATCTCATCAAAATATCGAACGAATACCAAATTCACATGACTACTAATAGCAAGACTTCTCCCATGTCCTTAGTAACAAACGTAACTACTCACAAAGCATATTCATGTTCATAATCAGAGGGGTATTAATATGCATATAGGATCTGAACATATGATCTTCCAGCAAATAAACCAACTAGCATCAACTACAAGGAGTAATCAACACTACTAGCAACCTACTAGTACCAATCCCGGACTTAGAGACAAGAATTGGATACAAGAGATGAACTAGGGTTTTGAGAGGAGATGGTGCTGGTGAAGATGTTGATGGAGATTGCCCTCTCCCGATGAGAGGAGCGTTGGTGATGACGATGGCGATCATTTCCCCCTCCCGGAGGGAAGTGTCCCCGGCAGAACAGCTCTGCCGGAGCCCTAGATTGGTTCCGCCAAGGTTCCGCCTCGTGGCGGCGGAGTCTCGTCCCGAAAGGTTGCTTATGATTTTTTCCTTGACGAAAGACTTCATATAGCAGAAGATGGCCACCGGAGAGCCAACAGGGGGCCCATGAGGCAGGGGGGCACGCCCTGGGGGGTAGGGCGCGCCCCCACCCTCGTGGCCAGGTGGGGCCCCCTCTGACGTACTTCTTCCGCTCAATATTTTTTATTATTTCCAAAAATAACTTTCGTGGAGTTTCAAGACTTTTGGAGTTGTGCAGAATAGGTCTCTAATATTTGCTCCTTTTCCAGCCCAGAATTCCAGCTGCCGGCATTCTCCCTCCTTATGTAAACCTTGTAAAATAAGAGAGAATAGGCATAAGTATTGTGACAAAATGTGTAATAACAGCCCATAATGCGATAAATATCGATATAAAAGCATGATGCAAAATGGACGTATCAACTCCCCCAAGCTTAGACCTCGCTTGTCCTCAAGCGGAAGCCGATAACGATAAATATGTCCACATGTTTAGAGGTAGAGGTGTCGATAAAATAAAATACGGACATGAGGGCATCATGATTATTCTCATAACAGCAACATATATGGATATTGTCATATGATTTCTTATGCTCAAGTAATAACCTATTCACAATGCAAAAGTATGAATCGGAAACTTTATTGAGAACTAACAAACTATAATCTCAGTCATTGAAGCAATTGCAATTTATCATAACATCAGAAAGAGTCTATGTCAGAGCTTTATAGCAAGTCCACATACTCAACTATCACTTAGTCTTTCATAATTGCTAACACTCACGCAATACTTGTGGTTACGAAGTTTTAATCGGACACAGAGAAAGATAGGGCTTATAGTTTCGCCTCCCAACCTTTTACCTCAAGGGTAATGTCAACAATAATAATTCATGCTAACCCATATCCAATTAGATATATGTATCAGGATCTTTCCAACACCCTGTGCTTGCCAAAGGATAAAATGTAAAAAGGAAAGGTGAAGATCACCATGACTCTTGCATAAGGTAGAAGATAATAATAAAAGATAGGCCCTTCGCAGAGGGAAGCAGAGGTTGCCATGCGCTTTCAGGGTTGGATGCACAAAATCTTAATGCGAAAGAACGTCACTTTATATTGCCCCTTGTGATATGAACCTTTATTATGCAGTCCGTTGCTTTTATTTCTTCCACATCACAAGATCGTATAAATCTTATTTCCTCCACACCAATCAATCATACATATTTAGAGAGCAATTTTTATTGCTTGCACCGATGACAACTTACTTGAAGGATCTTACTCAATCCATAGGTAGATATGGTGGACTCTCATGGCAAAACTGATTTAAGGGTTTTTGGAAGCACAAGTAGTATCTCTACTTGGTGCTAAGAATTTGGCTAGCATGAGGGGGAAAGGCAAGCTCAATCATGTTGGATGATCCATGACAATATACTTTATCTCAGATATAAGAAAACATAACCCACTACGTTGTCTTCCTTGTCCAACATCAACTCTTTAGCATGTCATATTTTAATGAGTGCTCCCAATCATACAAGATGTCCAAGATAGTATATTTATATGTGAAACCTCTCTTTCCTTATTACTTCCTATTAATTGCAACGATGACCAAAGCTATGCTTGTCAACTCTCAACAATTTTTAATCATCATACTCTTTCTATGTGAAGTCATTACTCTCGATAAGATCAATATGATCTCTTTGTTTCATTTTATTCTTTTCTCTTTTCTTTTATTCGCTCAAGATCATGGAAAAATAATCAAGCCCTTGACTCAACACTAATCTTTATTATATAGCTCACGGACTCGGTTACAAAGAGGGATCATAAAGCAAAACTCAAAACTAGATCATGCCATAAACTTTATTCTACTAGATCAAAATACTACTAATGGGATCAAACTAAGAAAAACGGTAAAGATAGGAGTGTGATGGTGATACGATACCGGGGCATCTCCCCCAAGCTTGGCAGTTGCCAAGGGGAGTGCCCATACCCATGTGATTATGTCTCCTTCTTTGGGGATGGTGTAATATTCTTGGCGATGATGCCTCTCAGGATACGATTCTCCTCCTCGAGCTTATTGACTTGCTGCTTGAGGTCCATTATTTCCTTACGAAGCTTTCCTGTAACGGCTAAAGCTCCTTGCACCCAAGGGTGTTGCATAGCTGCGGGAGAACAAGCGACACTCTTCTTCATATTTTAATAAGAAAGAAATCTAACATTGGAAGGGATAACTGAGTTTGGAATGGCTGAGCTCTGTAGTTCTCCCATCGTGAACCCAGCTCGGAAGCGAGAAGTGACTTCTTGATCCTCCATCGCATCTATCCTCATCAAATAAGCCTCCATCTCTTCTTCCGTTGCTGGCCCAAAGTGGTCAGTGTCACTGTTTCTCCTTGGTTCCGAAGCCGGATGAGACACCCGGCTCTCCCCCACAGACTCTTGAGAAGACATCTTGCTCTAATCTGCAGCAGCAACAGCTCGAAACAAGAACAGAGAATATTTGCGTGATACATGAGTCAAAACCTTCGGGAGATTATATAATGAATTTTTACCGACCAAAATACGTATCGTGCAAGAAAACGGAGTCCGGAGAGCACACGAGCACTACAAAAAAAGACACATCCGTGACATTTTGGGCCGAACGAATTTTTTTTGTCATACATTTGACACTTCTATGACGATAATTGTGACAAAACTCGGTATCATCATAGATGTGGTGGGCTCCTACTTCTATGACAAAAAATGGGCTTTTCGTCGGCCGGAGATGCAGCTGCATGACATTCTTTGGGCCGTCCATGACGGAAAAAACCATGGTAGAAGCGAGGGCGAGGAAAATTTCGGGGAGTTCCCGGTTACGGTGGGAGGTCGGGGGCCGAGTGATGCGCGTTTCTCTCGTACACGTACGCGCGTGTGTGCGAGGCGTTGGCTCTAACTGAACCCGAGCGAGGCATTGGGCTCTAACTGAACCCGAGTGATTGCACTGCAGGCTACGCGTTACTGAACCCGAGCGATCGATCGATGGTTGTTAACTGAACCCGATCGAGCGATTCCTTCGCTACTGCTGCTAACTGAAGCCGATCGATGCTGCCTCTGGATGAACAGTGAGCGTTGCTGGGGGGGTTTGGATGAACAGTTCCCGGTGGGGGTGGATGAACAGGACCCCGTGGTGTTGCCTCTGGATGAACAGGACCCCGATCGATCGAGCCGGTTGGGGCTGGATGAACAGGACCCCGTGGAGGGCAGAATGAATAGTAGACGGTGGAGGGCTGGATGAATAGTAGCCCGTGGAGGGGTGGTTGAACAGGAGCCCGTGGAGAGGGCTGGTTGAACAGTAGCCAGTGGAGTAGCGCGTGGTGGAGGCTGGATGAACAGGAGCCCGTGGATGAACAGTCGCAGGTGGAGGCTGGAGGAGGTCGACGGTGGATGAACAGTAGCCCGTGGAGGCGGGAGGGGGTCGACGGTGGAGATGAACAGTGTCCCGTGGAGTCCTGTTTTGCGGTACGCCACACCCCTCCCGATGAACAGGACCCCCGTTTCGACCGTAGCGCTCCAACACAAGTCCGTTTCCTCCGTTTTGCGGTACGCCACACCCCTCCTGATCAACAAGACCCCCGTTTCGACCGTAGGAGGTCCGTTTCCTCCGTTTTGCGGTACGCCAGACCCCTCCCGATGAACAGGATCCCGTTTCAAACGTGGCCGGTCGAACACAAGGCCGTTTCCTCCGTTCTGCGGTACGCCAGGCCTCGTTTCCATCGGCTGTTCCGTCCAAGCCCTCCTGATGAACACGACGACGCATTCCGTTCTGACCCAGCCGGTTGGTTCCCCATGAACACGACGACGACGCTGTTTCTCCGTTCTGACCCAGCCATGTACACGAGCCCTGCCCGTATGTATGCGCGAGTAGGCGTTCGAGACCCTGCCCGTATGTACGTACGTGGTCGTATTTTCTTTCTTGCACACTGGCCGCTGTACGTACATGTACATGCTACGTGCGCGCCTCTACTACGACACGTGCGCGCCTCTACATCGACCAGTATGTACGTACACGTTCGCGACCAGAATGACAATGCTACGTACGCTTCGACCAAGTGGGTCCTGACTGTTAGGCACTTCCTTGCCTGCGAAGATGTAGCTGGTGGGTCCCAGCAGTCAGGGGGGCGAATCATTTTTTTGCCCGGACGCACTTCCTTGCGTGCGAAGATGTAGCTAGTGGGTCCCAGCAGTCAGGGGGAAACGTTTTTTTCGCGAATACAGTGGCCCGTCCGGTGGGTCCCAGCTGTTAGGTGGAGGAATCATTATTTTCCGCGTAATAAGGAGGCACTTCCTTGCTGCGGCCGTGGACCCAGCTGTCAGCCTCTCCACATACAGTCCACGTCCATTGGAAGTCGTTCCTTGACCACGTTGACCACGCCGCGCCGAGAGCACCAGGGTGGTGGACGACGGCGAGGCCTAGGTAGGGGACGACGGGGAGCCCGGGAAGATGCGGCAGTGGAAGCCCGCGCGGAGAGGAGTACAAGGGTTCACTGGTTCGGCTGCGGTGTGAGGCTGCCGTCGCCCCAGGGCCTGGCCAGCGGTGGGAATAATAGGGGGCGGTGAGGCCTCCGCGGCAGCACAGCCGGCCACGGGAGGCAGGAGCATGCGGCACGACCGGCGCTGCTTTGGGCGGCTGGAGCAAGAAGACCAGAGGTTGAAGAAGCACTACGGCCGTTGGATGGACATCGTACGGTCACTGGAGCTAGAATCATTCATATTGACTAAAGTTGACAAAGGCCCCCGTCCCAGTCAACTTAGTAGGCCCACAAGTCAGCCTCCCACCATGGTGGGTCCCAGCTAGCAGGGGGAGTATTCATTTTTTGTGCGTAATAAGGAGGCACTTCCTTGCGTGCGAAGATACAGCTGGTGGGTCCGAGCTGTCAGCGGCGGTAACATTTTTTTTCGCGAAATACAGAGGCCCTTTTGGTGGGTCCCTGATGTCAGGTGGAGGAATCATTATTTTGCGGGTAATAAGGAGGCATTTCCTTGCGTGCGGCCGTGGACCCAGCTGTCGGCCTCTCCATGTACAGTCCCCTTCAGATGCATGTCGGTCGTTGACTATGTTGACCAGGCCGCGCCGAGAGCACCAGGGCGGTGGACGACGGCAAGGCCTAGGAAGGGAACGACACGGAGGCCGGGAAGACTCGGCAGTTGTTTCCCACACGGAGGGGAGTACGACTGTACGAGGGTTTACTGGTTCGTCTGCCGTCGCCGGAGAATAACAACAGGTGTGGGTGAGTAGAGGGATGGCTAGGCCAGCGATGGGAGTACGGTGGGGCGGTGAGGCCTGCGCGACAGTAGAGCCGGCCGCGGGGAGGAGGGAGCAGGCAGTCCTGCCGGCGCTTGTTTGAGCAGCTGGAGCAGAAAGAGCAGAGATTGAAGAAGCACGACGGATGTTGGATGACCATCCAACAGTCACTGCTTGTGCGTCAACCTTTTTTTAGGAAAGCCTCAAATCTGTGGAAAACAGCATACAACCCATCTGCCATTATTTCTAACAATTTACAGCCCATTTGCTAATTCTTAAGGTTTTTTTGGAGCCCATATTCTTTTTTTAGCATTATAGCCCATATTGTGGCCACGGTTAAAAAATTATACGAAATTTTGCATATTTCGGTGCGGTCCGAACTGTTTTTAATCCCGAAATTTCGAATCACATTCAAACTGATTTTAAAAATAAATGTATATCAATATAAAATCCAACAAATTCTCCACGCATAAAAATTAATGTAATTTAAAATCTCGAAATGAAAAAAAAAGATATTGAAACTAATTGCCGGTTTGATGTGTTTTAAAAATGTACAGCCCATTTCTCATTACTGATGGGCCATTTTCTCGGCCAGCCGAATGAAAGCTCTCCTCGTCTTGAAAGATTTGCAGCCCAACAGGCCTGAGAAAGCGACTTACTTGGCAAATCACAAAAAAACTGGGCTGTGGCCGTAGACCCAGCTGTCAGCCTCTCCACGTACAGTACTCTTCCGATGGAAGTCGTTCCTTGACCACGTTGACCACGCCGCGCGGAGAGCACCACGGCGGTGGACGACGGCGAGGCCTAGGAAGGGGACGACGCGGAGCCGGGGAAGACGCGGCAGTGGAAGCCCGCGCGGAGAGGAGTACGAGGGTTCACTGGTTCGGCTGCGGTGTGAGGCTGCCGTCGCCGCAGGGCCTGGCCAGCGGTGGGAATAGTAGGGGGCGGTGAGGCCTCTGCGGCAGCACAGCCGGCCACGGGAGGCAGGAGCATGCGGCACGACCGGCGCTGCTTTGGGCGGCTGGAGCAAGAAGACCAGAGGTTGAAGAAGCACTACGGCCGTTGGATGGACATCGTACGGTCACTGGAGCTAGAATCGTTCATATTGACTAAGTTGACAAAGCCCTTCGTCCCCGTCAACTTAGTAGGCCCACAAGTCAGCCTCCCACCAAGGTGGGTCCCAGCTAGCCGGGGGAGTATTCATTTTTTTGTGCGTACTAAGGAGGCACTTCCGGTGGGTCCGAGCTGACAGCGGGGGGAACGTTTTTTTCGCGAAATACGGTGGCCCGTCAGGTGGGTCCCAGCAGTCAGGGGGCAAACGTTTTTTTCGCAAAATACGGTGGCCCGTCCAGTGGGTCCATGCAGTCAGTTGGAGGAATCATTATTTCCCGTGGACCTAGCTGAGACGCTCCACGTACAGTATACTTCCGATGGAAGTCGTTCCTTGACCACGTTGACCTCGCCGCGTTCCGTTGCATGCATGCGTCCTTGGGCGTGGTGCGTCCCCACTGTCAGCCTCTCACGTACAGTCATCTTCCGATGACTCTCGGTTGTTGACCACATTGACCACACCGTGCCGAGCACACCCAGACTGGAACGACCCGGAGATGGGGAAGACGGGGCAGTGGAGTCGCAGATGGAGAGGAGTGGGAAACTTCACTAGTTCGGGTGCGCGGCAGCACAGCCGCGGTGCCGCCCACGGGAGACAGGAGCAAGAACAGAGGTTGAAGAAGGAGCACGGCTGTTGGATTAACATCCAATGGTCCAGCTGCTAGAATCATTTGTTGATTAAGTTGACAAAGCCGTGCGTACACGTCCGCTTAGTAGGCTCACAAGTCAGTCACCAAATCTGTCGGGTCCCAGCTGTCAACGGGATGAATAATTTTTTTCGCAAAACAAGGAGGCACTTCCTTCCATGCGAAGATATAGCCGGTGGGTCCCAGCTGTCAGGTGGAGGAAACATTTTTTTCCAGCTTAATAAGGAGGAACTTTCCTTGCGTGCGACCATGGACCTCGTGGGTCCCAGCCGTCAGGCTCTCCACGTACAGTCCTCTTCCGATGACTCTTGTTTGTTGACCACGCCACACCGAACGCAGCGAGGCGATGGACGACGGCGAGGCCCCGGACGGGAACGACTCGGAGATGGGAAAACGCGGCAGTGGAGTCGCAGATTGAGAGGAGGAGAAGGGTTATAACTGGTTCTATTGCGGCGTGGGGCTGTAGTCTGTGGAGAATAACAGGAGGTGTCGAGGGGTGGAGGGATAGCCTGGCCGGCGGTGGGTAGCGCTTCGCAGCGATGCGTGCTAAGCAGAGCCGCTAGCCACCGGAGGCCGGACCAGGCGGTCCCGGCGACGATGGAGGAAGAAGACGAGATATTGAAGGTGCATGCCAGCCGTTGGATATAAATCCAATGGCTGTGGATGACACAATCATTTGTTGACCAAGTTGACAACGCCCTGCGTGGGCTTCGACCTATTGGCCCACATGTCAGCCTGCAAAAATGTGGCATATATTTAACCCATGTTTTCTAGAATGTACAGTCCATTTGCTGGGCTGGGTGAACAAATAATTTCGCGTCAATCAGGCCCACTTATATTTTCTAAGAAAACCCAGCCCATTTGCACTTCCTTGAAATACACGTATTAGGTGGGCTCGTTATATATATAATGTTATGTTAGAAGGAGCAATTAATATCAAAGAATAAACCGGAGAGGCACATTATATATATATAATTAAGAAATTAGCGAGTTATTGCTCAAAATAAAAATGAGCGCATTATTATTAAATTGGTCCTTAGAATCTTCGCAAGCTTTTGTACGCAAGCACCAGGATTTTCCTTGCCTGTGAGTCAAAAACAACCAGGATTTTCCTTGCCAACTTCCGTTAAACATTTACTTTTATAAGTTAATAACACGTGGGATGTTTTTATAATGTATATGTAAGTCTCTATAAAATATACGATAATAGTAATAATATAAATATATATAATGTGGTTAGAAGGGAAAACATAAATTGGACACAACATTACTTTTATAAGAGACCTGCGTTTTATACCCCACAGTAGGCATACTAAAAAGTTCACACACAAATACAACAGAAAAGGTAAACATTCATATCAAACTCAGGTTCACGGGACATGTTCATATTCATAGCCAACATTCACTATCAACAACTCAAAAGATTCATATATACACAAGCTCAGCATATCTATGCATCCAAATGATTGATAGATCACACGACAATATTCGTACATAATTCACAAAAAGATTCAGATATACACATGTTCAGTATGTTTATGCATCCAAATGATTGACATCACAGCCAATATGATCCATGGACGAACTTTAATTACCTAGGGTACAGACTGGTAAATGGTGTTCAATCGGAGGTACTTCTTGCTAAAATTAGTTCTTGTACGAGTAAACTTTCGAGTACATAAGAGGCAGCACAGACAATCTGAACTTTGCTTGTAGGTTTATCCTCAAATAGTGGCCTCGTGCCGAGGGAGGTTTGAGCAACTTGGCCACTACTTTCATCCAACTAGTTTACTAGCTCATCTTGGTCCTGTATCTCGCCAAAATTCTACATTGCAGACGAGAAAGGAGGCGGTTGAGAAAATGAACCACCCAAATTTTTTGTGCAGTTCAACTAAAATGGAGCATCCTTGGCGTGCAGACTGATTAAGTGCTAGATGAATATACGCGTCAACCAACTTGTCTGGAATCTTTAGACTCCATGCCATATAGTTCGCTACCATATGTGCCGATAACCAAAAGGCACAAGTTGGGACCAAAGACTGGACTGTGTTTTTCTGGGCTATGCACCAAGCAATATTTTTGGCGTTCACTCTCCTAATACTTGGAGTTTGACAATTGGTTGACGCCGGTTGATACTCGAATGAATATAGGCACTTCTTGTCAACATCGATGCTTGTCTGAGTGAACTTTTGAGTACATAGCAGCAGCATAAGTACCTGTCCATCTGATCATTTTGTGCAGTTCTACTGAAATCACCTGATGTAATGATTTTTCTGCGAGTTCAGGCTCCAAATTACTCCTTTATGAAATCGGCAAACAGTAGCACAATACCAAATTACCAATACATATGACAGGCACAATAATCAGGATAAAGACCAGTACCAACCTGTGTGAGGTAGCATATCAATTACTATTTCCTTTGACTGGAAGCCGAGATAAGCCAAGCGACTGACAGCAAAGGAAGAAAGCAAGCGGTGATTAGCGACTGACAGGAAAGGGCGGAAGCTGTCGAGGCAATGAAGCACCCAAAGTTTTTGTGCAGTTCCACCAAAATCGAGCATCCCTGTTGGCACATATATTGAGAGAGTGAGATTACTGTAATAGTGGGACTAGTTGATGAAACATACACTAACAAATAGAAGCACCCTCATTATCTTAATGGGTAAAGTTAGCAACATAGTAGTCTTGCTTAAAGAGAGGTATTAGTTTATTTAATCAGTGCCAATTAGCTCAACTCAACACTCAAAGCATTGCCATTTATCATAGGTTGCAAAACTTTAACGTGCAAAGATAAAGGAGTTCCTCATGACAGTAGCACGATACAAATAGAGACGACAGAAAACTAATATGGATGAAGGCCTTAGGCCCGTACCAACCTGAGAAAAAAGCTTATTCATGTAGTCCCATAAGAGATGATAAAGCACTCACTGGAATCACACAATAGTATATATTTTTGTGCACTTCAAATGTATGGTTGAAATCACTCTTGTTTACCAGTGCCGAGATTATATCGGAAGATTATCAAGAACTTCCAGCAGAGTTAAAGCACTGGCTGGGATACAGTTCGTTGTATTGTCTTGTGTAGTTCCACTAAAATGTATGATTGGCACAACATGATCCCTGTTTGCACAAGTAGGAACAAGGTTAAACCTTCATTAGCTTAGTGAGAAAGGATAGGAAGACATTAGCATATTAATCAAACAGTAGCATCAAATTCATGATGGACAATACGCAAAACATTGCCTCATTGAACCAATGGCAATAAATTGACATGCAAAACAATAGCACTATTATGTCATGACACTAACAATATTCCCTCCCTGCTCCACCACATGATTCACCTCCATAGACAAACATACACACGTACATGATTCAGCATAGGGTCCTAATAAAGATTTGTTTAACTCCAACAGGAAAATTAGGCAGTAATAAATTAGTGGTACTTAAGTACTCCTAATTAATTAAGTGAGATAGCAGAAGTGGAAGGGCTCCCTGGAGGATCGTCTCACATGTAAGGTAGTCGTTGCCGGAGCCCTTGAATGGCCTCGACTGAGGCCTCTGGCTTCAGCAAGATCGCCTTGGCACTGTTTATTCTTCTTCTTCTTCCTCTTCATGCTCTGTTTCTCTTTCTCCTCACCAGTTGGTGAAACCAAGTACATGATTGGCCTTCTAATTCAGAATTGATTTTGTCAGTGAGGGAGTACAAGTGTACTAGTAAAAAACAACATTTTTTCTCATGGCAGTCGGAAAATAGAGATGAACACATGCATTAAATATCATTCTTACCTAAAGGAAGGTTATGGCGCCAATATGGATGATGAGGATTGGAACACAGATCTCCCTTTGTGCAGTTCCACCAAAATGAACCAACTGTTCCATTCTGACATTCCAGTTAAACAGCACAAAAGTCACTTCTTTTAAGAAGAGTTTTGTGTAGTGCACCAAAAGGTCACAACAGCAACCAGGTGAATTGGATATCCCTGTTTGCACAAAAAGGCACAGAGAAAACAGTCAGACTCTCAAACAATTACAGGCAAAAACATTTGGCTAAACTTGTCATGGCTTATTACAGTGGCATGGCTTCATTTTTACCAGGGACATTAGATTAAGAACAGCTAAGGCTGCGTTCGGTTCACAGGTTTGGTGCAGGATTTTCGTAGGAACACAATTCCTATGGTATTCTTTCCCTTCCAACCGTTCGGAAGACGGGAAAGGTGAATAGTGTTTCATAGGAAAGCTGGTCTGGTAGTACTGATTCCATAGGATTAGAAACATCCACGCGCTGCTCATTTTTTGGGCGGAAGCCCGAGGCAGGCGCTCACTGCCATGCGTTAGACAGGTTGCTGTGCTGTGTTGCCGGAATAAAAAAATCAACCTATGTGTGGTACGTGAGGTGAGGACAAGAGTAGTCTGTGCAGCTGAATAAACAAATAGCATCTCATACTGCCAAGCATGCTACTCTAAAAAAAATCTGTACATTTCGTAGTCCATCCGAACACATTCTCTTGAGAGTTTCCTCCGGTTCGCTGTTCCATAGTTTTATACCTACATTCCTTTCCTATTCCTCTATTTTCATCAAGACCTATGTTTTCTGCCCCTTTATTCCGAACGGAGCCTAAATATTTGGTATAAGGGCATGGGACAGTGGGTGCACCAGCAGTCCAGCACCATGTACGTAAACAGGGGCATAAAGTGGTGATTCATAGTTTGTTGCCCCGAGAAACAAACATCCAAGAAACATATCTGGGTTGGTCCCATTTTTGTTCACTCTAGCCACCTACTCCTATGTGTGGATAGCAAATCTAGTCCTGGTCATACCACTGTGTACAGCGTTACCCCTATATTTCCCTTTTCGACCAAGAGAACGGTTGGATGACCAGTCTGTACTACTTTCACTCCCTTTCCTTCCTGTTTGTACCAAGTCCGATGTACTCCCTCCGTTTGGAATTACTTGTCGCAGAAATGGATGTATCTAGATGTATTTTAGTTCTAGATACATCCATTTCCGAGACAAGTAATTCTGAACGGAGGGAGTACATACTAAATTCCCCCACCCCCACTTTATTTCTTGTTTGAACCAAGTACTCCCTCCATCCGGAATTACTTGTCATCAAAATGGATGTGTCTAGAACTAAAATACATCTAGATACATCCATTTCAATGACAAGTATTTTCGGACGGAGGGAGTACAAGATTCGACTCCATGAAGTAGCTTTACCTCTAACAATAGAAGAAAAAAAATGTGACGTTGGACCATCCGATCGAGAGGGGCTGAGAGGTAGAAAATGATGCACATGCAGCGACGTAGTGAGCTGGGGAAGTAGAGCTAAGGCGGTTTCGAACGAAGATATACCTGAAGGTCGTCGGGATGTGGATAGGTGGGCGGCGGGAGGCCAGATCCGCCCACAGGCAATGACGAAGGGATCGGAGGACCTCCCGCACCGGCGCTCGGCCAAAGATAATGGTGCGGCCGGCAGTGGGTCTCCTCCCTCGCTGTCGACGACGGCCTAAACGCTGCCCCTCCTCCCCTTCACCGGTGAAGGGGGATACGTCCGGATCTGTAACCAGCGGTGAGGATAGAAAGCCAGTGTTTTTTGAAGGGAGAAAGACAGTGTTACTACCCCTATCTTGTTTAGATCTGGAGAGGATGAGAGTGTGTGAATAGAGAAACCCTAGCAAGCAAGCGCGGAGGCTCTGGCCTATATATACGTAGTGGGGTAGTTTTCCTTTTTCACTCCATCAAAACAATCGTTTAAAATTGTGTACTACTACATGCCAGGTCGCGGTTTTTTTTAGTTGTTGATTGTTTTTTGAGATAGCTACCCGCTTGTTCCAAGTGGTGTTACGGTGTGCCAGGTCGCACTTTGTATCGTTCAAGTCTGGTACTACAAGTCCCTGCATTAAATGAACAACCAACCCCTCATAAAAATTGTGAACAAGCCCACGACTAAAATTAGCGGAAACGTGGGTTGCCCCAACATGCATTATTATTTATATTTTCTACTCCCTCCGTTCCTAAATATAAGTCTTTTTTATAAGCAGTGAACCCCACATGTCATAGACACAAAAATTGTGGCAAGATTCCCTTAGGCAAGCCAAATTGTGTCTAACAATTTGAGCAACTCAGGTTAGGCAAGTGTGGCAAGTGTGGGAAAAATAATGTGGCAACATAAGACAAACATAGTCACAATCCAAACAGCCCCGTAATTTTTTGTGACATGCATGAAAATTTGGTTAGTTAAATTTATAGTCAAAATTTGGCAAGGTGCATCAAATCAACACATCCAAGTATCAAAAGGAAAGTCACGGCATGCATGCATGCGTTGTACTCCCTCCGTTTCCAAATATAAGTCTTTTTAGAGATTGCAACAAGTGACTACATACGAAGCAGAATATGTCTACTCCTACATACGAAGTAGCCCATTTTAAATGTGTAAAAAGACTTATATCGAGTGCAGTGCTTTGATGTGTCGCATCAACTCATACAAGACCGAGAAATTTGATTACTACAACGCCCTCTCCCTCGCGGACTGAGCTCCGGTGCCTTAACTGCACCTGCCTTTGGCTGCATGACAGGAGGGCCAACCACCTATTGGGCCCACCTTTCATAGACGCAAAGGCAGGAGTAGTAAGTAGAAGCTTTCGCTACACGCTATCCCTCCCGCACGAGGTGGACGGACATGCAGCAGTGGATTCGATACTGTAGAAGTAGGAGTAACATCATTGTTTGTCTTCTCGAAGAGGCGAAGAGCCAAGCGCAACCCGAACGTGGAAGTTGCGAACGCTCGCGTGGTGCGGTTCCTTGGAGTACTAGCCAGGCTCTTGCATGAGACGAAATTGCTATTGTTTAACAATTAAACTCCATTATCCATTGGTTGATACTCATTCTGCATAGGTCCACGCGCTTAGCACCGTTTCCTCCTGGGGTCACCAATGTTTATTTGCTAATTAATAGCATTGCATGCAATGAACTAGCCATTGCAAGTCATTAAAAGCATGCACACCTCTCATCTCTTATTGGTTGATATGTCAAGAAAAAAGAAACAAGGTAGAAGTTAATGCACCGTGCCTAAGTGTTTTGGGATTATTTGGTTTTCGTAAGATGACTTACACACCTAGACGGAGGGAGTAGTATAGCCCTGTAAACCGGAAAGGAGTATTTGCCTTTCTAGAGATTTCAACAAGTGGCTAGACTACACCGTGTGCAGTACTCCCTCCCTTTCGGTTTATAGGGCTCAAATCTCAAATCTCATGAACCAAGGCATTTTGCGATTGGAGGAATGTATCTCGTACTTTACAAAACTACCCTAATTAAACTCATGCATTAATTACGTAGTTCTCTCATTTTCCTCTCCGCCTTGGTCACGGTGCACAATATTGAGCACTCCTATATGACTAGCCGCTCTATCTACATGCGGGACATTTCAAAGCATCCGGGCCCGCGTGCCATCCACCAAATCACAGCGAGGTGCTACAGTCGAGACTCACCTGTCACCCCGGTAGGCCGTCATGACCCGTCATATCACAAAACCCACACCTTTACCAGCAGTGGTAAGGTGGCCTCCAAGTTGGACTGGACGAAGCAACCATCATTTCACTGGAACGCTCGTTCCAGCCCTTTCTTCCCTTTCTTGAAGAAAACCTCACTCCAGGCTACTCACTTCTGCCATTTTTCTTCTGTATTGACGAAGGAAAGGTGGGCGAATCAGTTATGCTGCTATATTTTCATTCCAAGAATCTTCTTTTTGCGAAGCGCCGACCGATTCTCACATCCTATTCTTTTCCCGTTTTCATTGCGATTGTGGTTTCCTTTCGATTGCTTTTTGTTTGTCAGTTCATTGATGGATCCTGCAGCACTAGGCAAAGAGTTGCCGGCGGACAATCCACTGGAGACAGCGATCTCCAGGAAGCGAGCACCGACCAACGAGTTGACCATGTTGGCGGGCCAACCCATGGAGACGAAGAACTCCAAGAAACAAGCACTGGCCAAAGAGTTGAGGACGTTGGCGGACGAACTCCTTAAAGAAAGTTGGAAGAACAGCAAGGGCCCCACCGTGCCTACCCCAGGAACTCTGATTGCCACCTATGTGAGGCTCAAGACCGAGTTTGAGGAGATAGTCGCCGTTGAGAAGCAGTATTCCCCTGGCAAGGTGATGGCCCCCATCGAGGACGAGGAGATGCCCCCCGGAGGGATGAGATCCCCCGGTGAGCTGCACAAGGTAAAAAATAATGGCTTACACTACTGGAATCAGCTAATTTGCCATCTGCCAGATCTTTGCCGTCTGCTAGCTGACGGCAAAGAAGCTCTTTGCCATCAGCTACACATAAACAGACGGCAAAGAAAAGGCTGACGGCAAACACACTCTTTGCCATCTGCCTGGTCTTTGCCGTCTGCCAGCGGACGGCAAATAATCTTTGCCGTCCGCTGGCGGATGGCAACGAGTGTGGTGGCCCCACCCCCCGCTCGTTTGAAAAAATCCTAACGGCCCACCTCTTTGCCGTCCGCTAGCGGACGGCAAAGAGGCAGAAAGGCGGACGGCAAAGGCTGGCGGACGGCAAAGAGGGCACTTGCCTAACGGCAGGTACCCCCCGCCCGTTACTCACTTCGTCCTCGCCTCGCCCTTCTCCTCCCACCCCGCCGCCGCCGCCGCCGCCCGCCGCGCGCCGCCGCCCCGTCGCCCCCG
>NC_057799.1:592004564-592016974 GCF_018294505.1 Triticum aestivum | reverse complement strand
AAGTCTTCCAGGTATGTTGTGGTAGACAACGGTATGGGTGAGAAGACACAGACCAAAATCCCCGTTAGTGTTCTTCGGTATATGCCAATCGTACCAAGACTTCAACGTCTTTTCATGGTCGAAGAGACGGCCAGACAGATGACATGGCACAAAACGGGCAAAAGAACCGAACTAGATGCAGATGGGAATCTGATGATTGTACACACATCTGATGGTGTTGCGTGGAAAAAGTTTGATGAATTACATGGTGACAAAGCGGCAGATCCGAGGCATCCTCGAGTCGGCATCAGCACGGATGGGTTCAGTGTGTTTGGTATGACGGCAGCCCAATACAGTTGTTGGCCCGTATTTGTCTTTCCACTCAATCTCCCCCCCGGACAGATTATGCAAAGAAAGAACATTTTCCTGACGTTGATAATTCCAGGGCCCAACTATCCGGGGAAAAATATGAATGTGTACATGCAACCGCCGGGCCTCTTCGCCGAGCGTTGCTGGACAGTATGTCCACACCGCCGGGCCCTTCTTCGTCCACCGCGGTGCCCAGCAGGGGACGAGGTAGGAAGAGAGGAGGTGGGGCACGTGGTCGCGGGAGAGGAGGTAGGGTGACTGCTAGGGAGCCTTCCTCGCCGCCACCCCCAGCTGTTTCACCCGAGCACGTGACTGCTAGGGTGGACTCGTCCGAGGAGGAGGCTACACGGACTCCGGTCCACGAGCCTCCGGTCCACGGGTCTTGGGCCCACGAGCCTCGGGTCGACTGGCCTTCGGCCCACGAGAGTTCGGCCCACGAGACCCCGGAGGAGCACACGTCCGGATGGGGTACCTGGCCGGATCAGCCCGAGGAGCCGAGTGGCCATGCTGATGATGGCGGGGAGCCGACTGATCTTGAGGAGGAGGGTGGCACCGTCTACCAGCGTGGTGCTACACGGCTCCCGTCCGTGCCGGCGACCCGCGAGCAGAGGTGGTTGATCTTCCCTGATGGGGAGAGGTACGTAAGTGCATTTAATATTTTTGTACCTTCTGCATTCACGTTTCTTGAAATAACTAATGCGTTGGCCTTGTCATGCTGCAGGGGTTCGGACCACCATCATAGTGTCCGCCGGCCCAACTCCATCCTTCGAGTTCTTTGCCGGCAAAACTTCCCGGGGTTTGTCACGTTGCCTGGTGAGGGTCGGCTTCCAGAGCTTGGGTTGAGCTGGGAGCACTACGTGGCTGCCCCGGCCCCGCCGGATGTCATTATCGACGGTGTCGTGTGCGACACGAGGGCTGACATGGTGATCAGGGCGTTCTGGGTAATTTCTCCTTTACACATTTCAAAATCTTCAACTAGCTAGTTATTAATTGTACTAATCAATATTGTCTCATTTGATTGCAGACATTCTACAGGTGTGAGGAGGGATACGAGGAGGACAGCGCAAATGTTATCCAGAACGTCTGCAAGCGCCTACTCCAGAACTTACGGCACGAGGCTCGGGTGCAGGCTGTTCGAGACTACTACGCCTTGCGTGGTATCAAGAAGACCAAGCCGGCGTGCCGCGATAAGTTCCTGAGTAAGGAGCAGTACATGAAGGTAATTCTTAAGGCCTTCTACTTAAGTTCCTTCATTTAGTAATTCTTAGCCGTAGCGCTCAAGTTTCTATTTGCTAACTTATAGGCGCCTCCGAGATGGTGTGCGGATCGGATGGATTGTTGGGAGGTGTTGGTCGATGAGTGGTGCTCACAAGAATGGCTAGCCCTCCACAACCAGGCCAAGGACAAACGTGCCCAAATGGAAGGTGTGCCACACCATCAAGGCAGCTCCAACTTATATCAGTTCGGGCGCAACTGGGTATGTGGTTTGCTTCATGATTCATGCAATTCATTCATCATGCTAGCTTGCGCCCTTTAATTACTAATTTTCATTGTTTCTCTCTTTCAGGCACGCCACAATAAGGCGGATAAGGTGCCAGAGGTGTACGACCTGTATGCCATGGCCCACACTGGCTCTTACAAGAAAGTCAAGGCTTTCTCTCAGTCTGACCTCGATGATGCAAACAACTTCACCAACATCTCCTCCCACAACAAGCTCGTGAGATATAGAGATGAGGGGAAGGCGAGGAAAGGGGAGGACTTTAACCCGAGCCAGGGTCCCATTGATCCAGAGCTGGTGATGATATCTGGTGGCGGGAGGTCCCATGGCTCCATAGCCATTGGAGATGGACTTATCCGTTGTCCTAGCACTCTCCCGGAGATCAAGGCGCGCCAGTCGAGCTCCGCTCCTGAGATAAGGCCTCGTGAACGGCCAGTGCAACTCACCATCAAGGTTAGTGATACGTACTCAGCTATCTTTCTCCATTACATTGTGTGCGCTTCCATCAATGATTACAAATGGTCATGTGAGTGGTGTTGCAGGCTGCTATACAGAGTGAGAGAGATAGAACGGAGAAACTTCTGGCGGAGGCGGCGGAGAGGCAGCGGGAGTTGGAGGAGAGGACGACAAAGATGATGGAGGAGGAGAGGGCACGGAATGACATGCAGGCAAGGGCCATGTACGAGCTCCTTGTGGTAAGTTTCTTCTGCAGATTAGCCAAAACATTCATGTAGTGTTTGTCTCATTACTAACTAGTATGACTGAGTCGTCAAAACCAAATGTGCAGTCTGTGTGCGAGAAGACCGGTCAGACCGCTCCGCCGATGCCAGTGATTGCTCCTGGGACCACGGTGAGTTTAATTTGAATGGACATTACTTGCTAGTCTTAACATTTGAGTGCCATAATGCTAACGAGACATTGGAAATGATCTTTGGTGCAGCTTAACTCCAGAAACGCATCGCATGATCCTTCTCCAGCTACCGGCACTAGCCAGCCCGCTCCTACACCTCCCTGATCACGGTAAGTTTCTCTAGTGTTTTGCTTAACAAATGCATAAAGACCTAGACTTAGCTTTATTTCCTCCAATATGCTTACCATAATGACCTAGAGTTAGCTTCTTTTCCTCCAAAATGACTTAATAAGCTTACTGACCTCATAAACCATCCATTTTACCTAAGTTAGCTCTAAAACGATATGTACTTAGCTTACTTATGTCAAAAATTGCATAATTAGCTCATAAACGACCCATTTCACCTAGGTTAACTCATAAACGACCCATTTCACCTAGGTTAGCTCATAAACGACCCATTTCACCTAGGTTAGCTCATAAACGACCCATTTCACCTAGGTTAGCTCATAAATGACCCATTTCACCTAAGTTAGCTCAAAAAGATCCATTTCAACTAAATTAGCTCATAAATGATCCATTTCACCTAAGTTAGCTAAAAAACGATCCATTTCAACTAAATTAGCTCAAAAATGATCCATTTCAACAAAGTTAGCTCAAAAACGATCCATTTCAACTAAGTTAGCTCAAAAACGATCCATTTGACCTAAGTGAGCTAAAAAAGATCCATTTCACCTTAGTTACCTCAAAAACGATCCATTTCAACTAAGTTAGCTCAAAAACGATCCATTTCAACTAGGTTAGCTCCAAAATGACCCATTTCACCTTACTTAGCTCAAAAACGATGCCCTTCACCTTAGTTAGCTCATAAACGACCCATTTCAACTAAGTTAGCTCATAAATGATCCATTTCAACTAAGTTAGCTCATAAACAACCCATTTCAACTTAGTTAGCTCATATATGATCCATTTCACCTAAGTTAGCTCATAAATGACATATACTTCTTGTTCTAGTCTTCTTCTTGTTCTAGTCACCTACTTCTAACTTTCTTATTTACCATTTTGCAGATTTCATTCACTTGATGGAAGCTAGCTTGCTATGATGGAGTGCCTTTGATGAAACTTTGCATTGTATCTAGCTTGCTATCTTCATGACACTTTGCATTGTAATATATATATGGATGGAACAATGTGTATGGATGGAACTTCCTTATGTATGAACAATGTGTATGGATGAAACTGATGTGATATGTGATATGTGCTGGATATGTGATATGTGATATGTGCTGGATATGTGATATGTGATATGTGCTAGATATGTGTTGGATATGTGCTGGATATGAAACTTATATATGTGATATGTGCTGCAAATTGTGGGATTTAATAAAAAACAGAAAAAACAGACAATATGCAGGCTCTTTGCCGTCTGCCACCGACGGCAAAGAGCCTTTGCCGTCTGCCGCGGACGGCAAAGAAGCCACGTGGCAGCCAACTGTGCTTCCTGGGAGCTGACCCATTTGGTCAGTTTGCCTACAGTGGCAGACGGCAAAGACTTTGCCGTCAGTGGCAGACGGCAAAGAACCTGCCATCTAGTGACGTGTACATGACATCATAAGGCGGACGGCAAAGACCAAAGGCTCTTTGCCGTCTGCGGCGGACGGCAAAGGTCTGCCGTTAGCCACTTAACGGACTGACAGCGCAATTATTGCCGTCCGCCCTCTTTGCCGTCTGCCGCCAGGAAGCAGACGGCAAAGCAGCTGTTTACCGTAGCCTTCTTTGCCGGAGCCTTTTGCCGTCCGCGGCTGATGGCAAAGGTCTTTGCCGTCCGCCTTTCGAGCCTTTGCCGTCCGCCATGGCAGACGGCAAAGTAGCTGTTTCCTGTAGTGTTATTACCATAGTTGTGGTTTTTGATTATTTGCAATGTGCTTGCTAATATGTTAGGGTTGTGCAGGTGCCGGTGGACGTCCTTGATGATTCCGATGTCGTGGCCCGTCCTGTTGGCATCGCCCCGGAGATTGATTCCGATGCCGCTGTCCATCCTGTGGACATCGCCCCAGAGATCGATTCCGATGTCACGGCCAGTCCTGTGGACATCGCCCCAGAAATCGATTCCCATGCCGCTGTCCGTGCTGTGGTCATTGCCCGAGAGATCTATGACAAGAAATAGTTGGTCGCGCTAATCCTTCAGGGTAGTTTGCATTGCCCTGTGTTTAATTACCAGAACGATGCGTGTTATCAAACCATCTTAGGGCTAGTGCACTGTCTTGTGTGGGCGGATCTTGCTACTTTTGTTTGATAGTGAATCATGCGAACCCTCTCCGAGTTATGGAAACAGATGTATCATCACCAGGTTTTGATGTAATATATGGCATGCTTAGATGTAAGTTTGAACTGTTTATCATATCAGCAGGGCTTGTTTGATGATTCTTGGTGTTAGTAGGCTAGCTACTGTGCGAGCTATAGTACTTGCAAAACACTCACCGAAGAGAAACGTTGGGGCTGATGAGCTCGTGGTACGCTTATACTTATCCCTCGTCGATCGACCAATAGCCCTAGCTCCTAAAATTGTAGGCTTAGCGATCGATCAGACAATAGTCGACATACATTCATGCCTCATTTGGTTCATAGGGTAGGAAAATCGTAGCAAAAGTACAGAGAACGTGCAACACAAAATCATAGCAGTGCAGAGACGTACTCCCTCCGTTCCAAAATAGATGACCTAGGCGGGCTAGTTTGGCCTAGTGGGTTTCAGTGATATGACGTGGTACAGTGCTGTCCAGTCTTCGTGTGTGGTAGCAGTATTGCGGGTACAGTAAGTTTTCTTGAAGAAGCGGAATTCAACGAAGTCATGATGGTTCCTTCGTCCGAAGAACTTACAGTGGGAAAGGTTGGACCTGCGATACGACCGGGGTAGACTAGGATAATTTTGTGCATGGAAGGTGGACCAGGATGGTCGACGTCCCACATGTCGGCGAATGAAAGTATTCTTTCCGATATAGAGGACGAGCAACGAGTATTCATTGTTTATTTTTGATGAAAGCTATTGTCTCCACTGTTACGACGGAGGAGTGTGAAACACGGCAGCCCAGTGAACTTGGCATGTGCACCACTCCCTCCTTCCTCATGTAATGCCCAGGTTACAGCTTTTTCTCACTTTCTCTCTATCTATTTCCTCTCAAATGTTTTTTACCTTTCTTTTTTTAAGACACAATTGTTTTTTATGCCTTTTTTTAGAATTATTTTTTATACCTAGGAGCACGTGTAGAGACGGGCTCTTGCAGAGCCCACTCCTTGACTTTATCAATGCCTCTCTCTCCTCCACATAAGGAGTACTACTTGCTATGCATGCATGCGGCGGGCAGCTGGCTTCTTGAGGGGCCAAGGCGGTGAGAGCGGGCTCCGGAAGCGGTTCGGACTCCAGCATGGCCCACCTCACATTATCACCATATATTTCTTGGAGTCCATGCGCGGAGGGCGGGCGATCTCTTCTCCCTCCCCTGTTTCTCTCTTCTCAGCTGACGCCCGCCGAGCGATTAGATTTCGGCTATCGATGGTTTATTCAATTACGGTCCCACATGTCAGTGAAATTGCAAGACAACGCGTGTCCCCTCTGGTGAGCGGCGTGCGAGCCGTACTGTCGGGGTTGCGACGCGTACGAGTCGTAAGTGTGCCGCCTTTTCCTTTAGAACTTGCGAAGCATAACACTTTCGCGCGATCGATCGATAGAAATCCAGAACAAAATGACAAGGGCGGTGCTTTCTCGCTCGTTAGGCGGGCTAGTTCGAGTGATATGACGTGCTACAGTGCCGTCCACTTGCTCCATTTTTATGTAAGCAAGAGTTTACACTCTTACGCGGGAGGAGTGTGAAACACCGCGGATCTGATTTTGATCGAGGGATAACTGTTCCCTGCCAAATAATGGAGGATTGTTAGCGATTATAGCATGATAGTTAGGGCATCTCCAGCGCTGGCCCACAAATTTACACCGGCATCTGTCCGAGGACACTGATGGATGCCATCCGATGCTGCCCGCATACCTTTCGACAACTATATGAACTAACCGGACGAAATTCGTGCAAACAAAGCAAATTTCAAATTAACCGGATGAAATTCATTACATTTCGAAAACTTTTCCTACAAACTGGACGAAATTCATTACATATTTCGCACGAACCGTACTAAAACCTACTATAAACCTAATCAAACGATCGCCGGCGCCCGACCACCATGTTCGGCCATGAACCCGAGAAAGCCGGCCATTGCCTTTGCCTCCTCCTCATCCGCCTCGATAACCTCCTCCTCCAGAGCGGCGGTGACCTACCGTGTACTACTCTTCCTCGCTGCTGGCTGCGCCCGCGCACGCGCTCCGGCTTCGTGGTCGTGGCGGCGGAGGGCAGCCGGGGGGGGGGGTGCCGGCGATCTCCTTCGTTTGCTCTTGCGACAGTACGTCGAAGAGAGCTCTGGAGCGCGCCCGGAGCGGAGCTGCCGATGTCCCTTGTCTGCTCCTGTGACAGTACGTCCAAGAGAGCTTCGGAGCGCCAGGAGGCCATGGTTGAAGTGGTGCCGACAGAAGGAAGGGACCGGAGGAGAATAAGTGTGGGTCTTTGGCTATGGCTGGGAGCTGGGGCTCAGGTTAATATAGCGGGCGAATGGCAATGAGCCACGACAGACGGATGGACAACTGGCGCCGGAGTAGGTTCATCGGGCATGAATGCGGACGCTGCTTCAGTGACTTAACTGCAGATGCGTTTGGGTTACTGACATGTGGGCCCAATGGGCATCTGGCCCACATGTGAGTGACACACCAATTGCACCTGCAGTTAAGTCCGGTGAATGCGGCATTGACATTCTGGAGAGACGGTGACCATTTCAGGCGGGAAGCGCGCGCTAGCGATGGAAGGGGTTTTGGTGTGCAGTGGCACTAAGATCGGTCGCTCACGATAGTACATACTCCGTACCATACTACCATAGTACCCTCTCTAGCTTAGGCTGTTTTATAGATTGTCGTTGTGATGGACGATATACATGAGCAAGGCGGTCCGAGTATGACCGTTGGTGTTGAGCCAGGTGAATACATGCTCGGCGTTCGCATAGGCCTCCATCAAATGTCTAAATAGTAATGTCAGGCACTGCCGGGGCGCGCAGGTGACGGGCTCGCCGTTTGCGTTGCGCCATGAGCAGGACTTTGATTTAGAGGGCGACGTTCATGCATTAGCATGCTTTGACAGCATGAGCGTGAGTGTCTGACGCGAAGTATTTCATTTTCGTTTGGCTGACGAGGGTGCGTTGCAGCGACGAGTCCGTGGTTTTATTCCCCACATACGCATAATTTTGGTTTTTACAGTATTTCTTTCTCCATTGACAGGTAGGCCCGCGTAGATAGATAAAGAACACGAGCTGATGTGGCGCATGCGGACTGTTTGACTGGTCAACCTGACAAATACGAAGCTATATGCTCAGCCAGTGACCGTATAATCACCATATCTCGTATACAATGATCAAAGTGAGCTATCAAGACAAGTTCGATGACCGCCAATGCATTTTACTCGGTAATAAATGACCAGGATTGAAGGGGAATCCAAATTTGCTTCGTCTTCTGTCCTTGAGCTCTTGACAAACCAATGCACTATACGGTTGTCTGGCCACTCCACCCTAGAGCTCTCACCAAGTGTCGTTCATGCCACCGCGCCGCACACTAACCGGTAAGGCAACGATGGCATCCCGCCGCGCCGAGTTCCTCGCCGCCCACGACCGCACACAAAATGGTAGGGAAGCGATGGCATCCCGCCGTGCCGAGTTCATCGCCGCTCGCGACCTCACAACTATGTGGGAGGAATTTGAAGATGCCAAGGCCGAATGGGCGGTAGAGCAAGAGGCGGCCAAAGCCGCACAGAGGGAGCGGAAAATTCAGAAAGCACTCAAGAAAAGAGAGGCCCACCGCCGCAAGAAAGAAAAGGACGCACGCGCTGCTGCGGAGAGGTCGGCGGAGATCCAAGCACGGTGGGGTGTCGCCGACAAAGCCGGGAAGGAGAACAACGGCGTCTGGCCAGCATGTGAGAAGTAGTAGTACTAGTAGTTAGTGTGTGTGTCTGTGTCTGAGTACGAGCATGTACCAATACTACTAGTTACTACTGTAGTTTTTAGAGAAAATTACCAGTACATTAGCCTAGACTAAATGGAAAAATTCCTATCCTAAGCATCAAATGGCATCTCTTTCTCTATAGGAATTGAGATGCATGTCATCTCACTTCCTATGATTTTCATATTCCTATCCTATGAACGAAAGGAGGCATCTGTTGGAGTAACTACTGTAGCTAGCAGTACTGCTGGTACAATAGTTTTCTTCAAGAAGCGGAATTCAACGAAGTCATGATGGTACCTTCATCCGAGCAACTTCAAAGTGGGAAGTGGGCCTGTGATTTGACGGCTCATTATTCATTGTTACTGCGGCGCGACGACCTGGGTGACTCTCCCTTGGAGTTCTGCGTGCATGGCAAGTGGACCAGGATGGTCGACGTCCCACATGTTGGCGAACGGAAGTATTCTTTCCGATATCGAGGAGCAAGGAAACCGCGTGGTATAGTATCACTGCTGATTGGTTTGCAAAAAAATAGCATCACTGCTGATTTATAATGATTTTATATTTTTGATGAATGCTAGCGTTTCAAATCTTACGACGAAGGGTGCCAAACACGGCACGTGCTGGATGTCCCACACGTCAGCGAAAGGAGTGGGACATGAACAGCGTGGTAGAGCCCAGCGTAAAAAAACCAGCGTGGTAGAGCGTCTCCACTTCTGGGTCGGAGACCACACATAGTAGTACTTAGTGGTATGAACGATACAAAGTGCAACCTGGAGAGAAAGACACGTCTAGTTGGAAGGTCTCGGGGCATACACGTAAACAAATATAAAAGTTAATATGTGCCTCCAACTAATATAGTAGTAGTAGAGTACTTAGGCACGTACTCCATAACATCACCGTGCATTGCACGTACAACATTTAGTGGTAGTACGTAGTAAGAGACAAATGCCGCCCAAGAGTTCCCTTCTCGACCTACTTTTGGGTGTTTGGTAGAGTGTATGGAGGGTGCATGAGTCCACACTAGTTTAGCATAAATACACTAGAAGCATGCATGAAGAGAGCATGCATGAAGAGGGGTGTTGAGTTGAGCATGCATGAAGAGGGAACAACTATGCTGAGACGAGAACGCAACCAAACACACCCTATATGCCACGCATGTTCATACCATTTGTGCCTTTCTACTTCACTTACTGCGCTACATTACTCAGGTTCGTACGTCCACTCCTGGGTACATGTCCGTCTCGTAGTTCCAGTCCCACGTGTTCTTCATATAGATGGAACGATCCTTGCATAACACGTGCACCTTGATGCTAGATGTCTCGCGTGTTGGCAAAAGGATGAACAAACCTCACGTAAAAAAAATATAATGGAAGAACATAGATTCCGGACGACCGAGAAGGAGCAAGGAACCTCGTGGTGGAGCGTCTGCACTCATAATATTTAATATTATTCAGCGATATAAAATTAACCAATCATCTCCACAGTGGACTGGAAGAGTACGAAACACGGCAGCCCAGTGTAGTTACATCATACTAGTACATGGCTAACCCACGCTATCACCATATTTCTTGGCTTCCGTGCGACACCTATCTCTAGTAATCCAGCAGCCTGTATCGCTTCTCCCTCCTCGTCTCTATCAAAGTGCGGCGGGCTGGCGTTTCTGCCGTCTATTGAGGTCGGTTACCTATCACATGTTAGCGACATGCCAAGAGCATTCTAAAAAAAAATTCCTTTCATGTTCCGTTTTCAAAAAGAAAAAAAATCCTTTCACGTACGAATTTGCCTGTATGCTTTGAGCAACTTGCATGTCCTATACTGCTCCTGTTTGATACTCTAACTTAGCTAGAGGTTAGACTAACTCATGACTAACCCTGAACTAACTGTAGCCAAAGAGGTGTTTGGGTGACAGGGTTATATTGACAATAAATGTACTTCATGGAGAGAGAAAAGTGAGTTTTTAGTGGTCCCAATGAGAACTATCTCCAGTTAGCACCTCTTGGGTGGGATAGTTTTTTTTGGTGGGTTTGGTGCAACTTGCTCCAATTTAAACCCTCATGCTTGGACACTTTAGGGTTATTTGAGCCCCAACTAGCTCAAACTAACTCTAACCCATGAATCCAAACAGGGCCTATGCCCAGTCTCGACGCGGAGCAGTCGCGTGCACCGGGAAGCGGCGCTCTCTCGGCCGTCGCGCCACTTCAAAGCCGGCGCCAGTGAGAGGTCGCCTCCGCTCTGGCCGGGCATTAATGCGGCAATGACGCTCCAAGGCGACGCTGACCGTTTCACGCGGGAAGTACGCGCTGGCAAGGGAGTATAGGTTTTGAACCGTTTCAGGTGTAGTACTAGTAGTTTGCAAAACTACTCAATTATTGCACTCAGTTTCCTAAGAAATTGTGGTAAAAAACGTTACTCCACAGCCCGCTTCCCTTCTCCTTCCTCTTCCACCGCCCGCGCATGTCCGCGGGAAGCGACCGGTCAACCCTTATATAGGAGTGCTAGCACAAAAAGATGCATGCATGACCACTAAAATTTCCATATTAAAGCGTCGCTCCGGCGGGAGTATGGCGTATGTTGTTACCTTCGGCCGGCCCATGGCTACCGGGCAACGGCGACCAGAGAAGAGGCGGCGGGAGGGGAATGAATGCAGCTATTGTTTGGGTTCGCCTTCCGGCTTAAATAAATGCGCAGCATCACGTGTACCTGCGGGTGCACAAATTGTAACATACGTGTCTGCTTAAGTGGGCGTCACGTAACTGTTGTGTGTGTGAGAGAGATTCGGAGAGACAGAGTGCGTGTGTGCGACTCTACTCTTCGGACATGTACTCAACCTTTTGCATCGGGATATAAGTATAATGGTATTTACTTTAGCTAGTGATTTACGTGGCCATGTTAACGTGGTTGTGTCAAAAAAATGTCACTTCCTGCTCGTGATTTGCGTTATATAATTACAAGCAAGATTCTCGTGCATTACACAGAACATCAATACGCATTTTTTTACAGAACACCTGTTGTGATTGACCCATGCAGGAGTAATCCCATGTGTAAAAACTAATGATATCTCGAGAATTTTATCGGAAAACTGGTATCTCGAGAATGTCATCAAAAAAATGAAAGATGAGAGATAAGGCGAGGAGGAGTGGAGCGTGGTGGTGACTGGTGGTCGGAATGGGCGGAGGCATGGGGATGGACGGCACCGACAGGCGGCAGCGGCCACCATGCATGCTAGATTGTTCCAGAGACTTATTCCCTTTTTAATTGCTGAGCAATGAGGTTGCGGGAGATAATGATGTGGAGAGAGGCGCGAGTATCTTTTGTAAAATTATCATAGTTTGCTTTCTATCCTCAGATATAGATCATACAGTCTGTATTACAAGATGGCAGGCACACCATCACCGCCAACTCGTTTTTTTATAAGGGTACAGATGATAAGTTTGCTGACTACTAAAGTAAAGTGGAATTTTTCCATGTCATGCAAGTAAATAAAGGTGATTGTTTATCATAGGGTAAGGTTGGATGAAGGGTGGTAGGAACAAATGCTCCACCTAGAGCATGTGTGTGTGAGATGGAGTCTTAGTGTGTGCGTGGGGTGTGTGTGTGTGTGTGTGAGAGAGAGAGAGAGAGAGGAGAGAGAGATG
>NC_057799.1:591983280-592004233 GCF_018294505.1 Triticum aestivum | reverse complement strand
TCTTAGTGTGTGTGTGGGGGGGGTGTGCGTGCGTGTGTGTGTGTTTGTATGTGTGTGTGTGTGTGAAAGAGAGAGAGAGATGGAGTCTTAGTGTGTATGTGTGGGGGGGTGCGTGCGTGCTTGTGTGTGTGTGTGTGTCGCGGGGTCCTCTGTGGCGGATGTAATTTAAGTGTGCATGGCTTCATCATAGAGAGGTGATGTGTATGGCAGAGGCCACCAACGATGGGGTGCGAGAGAGAAAATGCCCGTAGAGAGGGAAGAGAAGGTGTGTGCGCATGAGAGGAGTCGACATCGAGAGAACGTGTTTGTTCGAGAGACACCGAGGAAGACTACTATATATCGATGGTGCATGTAGGCGGGAATTAAACAAAGGGATGGTCTTATTGGTTTCGGGGATATAGGGGAAGAGTGAGAGGCAGGGGGTAGCTAGAAGGAGATTGTTAAGTGTGAGTGTGTGTTTTACCCATCTAGGCGGAAGTTATGTGCACAAAGGAGGAGAACGATTCGATGTAGCGTTAGGATTGAGGGTAATTAACTACGTATGGAGACATAGAGACCTTGAACGTGCATGTGTGAGAGGTATACATGTATACGTGGGATGTGAGTGTGCGCGCGCGCATGATCGAGATAAAAGAAAGAAGACATAAGTCATAAGATCAACGACATGGGAGAGACGGATCGGTATGACAATATGCATGCATGTGAGAATGCAGGGAAGAAGGCCCGACAATTGAGCATGTGTTTTTGTCTTTAAGAGATAGTGGCGTGGGCTGGAGCATGCATCTATGGCGAGCAGAGGGAGTGAGGCGCAACGATTGTGCAAAAGAGACCAACCTATAAATGCATATGTATGGAGAGACATATATAGTGTGCGTGATAGGAAGCACGACTCCATGCGAGAAAGAAATGTTGACGGAGAAACTACAGATAGATACAGAGATGGAGATGCTAGCTAGAGGGACATCCGCTAGTTTGGGTGTTGGAGATGACCGTCGGGTGGTTCAAAGGGTGAAGTTATATATGTGTGTGAGAGGGCACTTGACTGCATGTAGAGAGAAACATATGTAGTGTGCGTGATAGGAATCAAGAGTGAGGGCGAGAAAGAAGGTTGATGGAGAAACAGATAAATAGAAAGATAAAGATGCTAGCTAGTGTGCGTTAGAGATAGGAGTCGAGTGGATCAGAAGGCTGGGTTATGTGTGTGGGTGTGAGAGAGATAGAGAGAGGGTGCATGTGAGTCACATTTAAACAGATATTAGAGAGAAATGAGATCTAGAGAGACGGAGTTTTGTGTCTGTGAGAGAGAAAGATATTTCACAACGAGAGTGATAGCTAGAGAGACATACGAGGGAACGCAAGATATCTCTAGGGAGAGAGGGTGTGTGTGAGCGACATACAAGAGAACAATGGAGAAATATGAGACCCTGGGAGACAGAGTTTGTGTTTGTGTGTGAGAAAGAGACATTGAAGAGGAAGAGTCGTAGGTTCTCATATCTAAGGAGCGAAAGACATCTCTGTATGAGGGGTGTGCGAGTGGCACACATGGGAATAATAGAGAGAAATGAGACCCCGGGAGACAAAGTTTTGTGTTTGTGTGAGAGAAAGAGATTCCACATGGAGAATCATAGTTAGAGACACATAGCAGGGAGTGAGATATACTTAGAGAGAGAGATAGAGTTATGAAGGTCGAGGGAGAGAGTACCGTCAGTGTGTTACGAAGATAAAAGATCATTGTCGACATACAGGTAGCACGAGAGATACCTGAGAGACGATGAACGTGTATAGGCCCAGAGAGATAGTCCTATATAAGCATGAGTGATAGCTATATGAGACGAATATCTGGATTAAAGGGGATTCAAATATTTAAACTGGATATCACGACATCGAAAATATCATAACGCAAATTGGTGTATCAAACATGCATATTCATTTGAATTTGGGCACACGTGTAATGTTATATAGTTTATCAATATTGGTGATCCATAGATTCTTCAATTACAAACAATGCATGGTTTATATGCAATTAATGTCTAAACGGGATTACACTATATGTTGCGTGTGTGAAACACATTATACATGTTTGAGAAGTAAAAAAAACCCGCATGAAACACACATTAATTGGAGACAGTTAGCGAGGAATGCATACATTGGATTTCAACATAAAGTGGTTTCAAATATTTGAAAATCCAAATTGATGGATACAACCTTATGAATCTGAGGTCATGCCATTTGTAAACCATATTTATGTATAAATGGTGTTGTGCTTTTGAAAGTATATATAAAAAATGATGTATATAGAATGTAATTCCAATTGAAAATGGACCCCGCCCGAAAAAAATAGAATACAAACGGGGTTCGAATTGAGTTGGCATGGTAAACGTGCACTCTGCAAAATTCGAACGAAGCGGGGAAAGTCGCAGTAACCGCCCGAAACCAAAATCTGCGAGATGGAAATCACTACTGCCTATCCCTGCCACGCAAAGCCTATCTGCTGGATTTCTATAGGTTTCGATAGGGGTAGGTTTGTAATTTCACCCAAACGTGACGTAACCACCTCTCACCCGGATTCATACACGGTGGGTGCCAAAACACAGTGTGTCCTCGGCCGAAATCGACTCCCTCCCTAATTCATATTCATACACGGTGGGCGCCAAAAACAAACTCTCGTCGGCAAATATTCGGTGTATGCGAGATTACCGTCCTATCCCCAACCGACTAATGTTGCTGTGATGTAGTAGAAATTTGAAACGGGGGCTAAGTTTGTAAATTTCCTCGCATTTGAGACAAGCGCGCCCTGAATACATGGTTCCCCCTTCCTCTCTACCTCCCTTTTCCCCATTCGTACTCCATGGGCGCCAAAACACCCTCTCCACCCCACCCTCCTCCGTCCGCCGCCGTCCGCCACCCCATCCACCGCCGTCCTCCTCCACCATGTCGGAGCTGATACCCCGACGCCGCCGTCCATTACAAGAGATCGACCTCTCTCATCCACGGCTTCGGACTGGGATCCTTGCATCCCGTCCTCTCGCTTCATCCCCGCCGTCGTCCACCTTGCCGGCGCCGCTCCTATGACCGTCTCGTCCACCGCGCCCCGCCGCCACCGTCTACCCTCCTAGATCTGCTTCCACGCCGCCGACAGCCATCGCTACCGCAGCACCGTCAAATTCTCAACAGATGCGTACACGGCGCCGCACCAGAGGCGGTACTCTTTCGTATCTGCTCAACTTATTTATCGCAGCAAGAAAATAGATCGCCACTGCTTTACTCTGATTTCTTGTCTTGGTTGCGAAGTTGCCTTTGTCCGGTTTGCACCTTCAGATCCGCCATGGCACGCTCAACACTATACTCCCAATGCTTATGGTTTTCCCCTTTTATATTCCACACTAGTTAAATCACAGTAGACTAAATTTCAAAATTGGGTCAGTCGATTTTTCAGAGCTCGCCGGAGTTCGCTGGTGTGAACGAAGGGGCTTGGGTGGTTATGGGGCCTCGCCGAACGAAGAGAACTCGACGCGGGTGGGGGTTGGGGCGGGGGTGGGGGTGGGGGTGGCGGAGGAACACAGGCGGCGGGGCCGGTGGTCCGGCCGGCAGCCCGTGTGGTGTTTTGTATGGGAAGAATCAGAGACGAGGAAGAAGATGGGTTAGGAGACGTAGGATCTTCATCCAACCGCCTGAAATGGTCGAGAGACAGCTGGGAGTTGCATTCTTAATGCACTCCGGTTCATCATGTGTGGGCACTGCGCAACCAACATTTTATTATCCAAAATCTGCTTGCTCTTCTTTACCATGTTCCTCTTTCGTTCTTCTTTAATATGTACTCTCTCTGTTCCTAAATACAAGTCTTTGTATAGATTCCACCATGGACTACATATGGAGCAAAATGAGTGAATCTACACTCTAAAATGTATCTGGATACATCTGTATGTGATCCATAGTGGAAATCTCTACCAACACTTATATTTTGGAACGGTGGGAGTATGATAGTGGTACAGCATGTTCCTTGTACTGAAGATGAGTAGGGACTTTTGCAGTGTAGAGGTCTATACGGTCGGTTGTGATGGACACTTTGAGAATCTTTGATTCATAGGATCTTGTAAACATAGGAATAGGATTTGTAGTCACCTGCCCACTTGAATCCTATAAGAATAGCAAGGAAATGCGGGGAGCTGTGTCGCCTTTGAGAGTAACACTGATATTAACAGTACCGCACCTTCACTTGAAGAGAGTTGGTATCCAAAGCCTTTCTAGCCGTACCGGCAATACTAGCACATATATTCCAGCAAGTTCCACTTTGCTGATTTTACTCTGATGCTTACGGTTTTCCCCGTTATATCTACACTATGATCTATGTAGATGCTTTGTGTCGCACTAGCAGCAGTCCACTCTTGAAGCTAAACACTGCAATGACTTACAAAATTGGCACCAAGGCATTGAGTGCCATTCTGGATGCAATGAAACTCATACGCTCCCCACCTGTTGATTCTTGTTCAGAATATGATCCTAATGACTCTAGTTCAAAATTGCCACATATAGAGAGACAATTGCATTTCTTTGGGCGCTGTGATTCATCATGAGTAGGCAACCAACATTGTATGCAATGAAGCGGAACCTGAAGAATATGCTTCCTCTTCTGTTCTTTAACATGTTCCTCTTTGTTTATTCTGTATTTAGTACGTACATTATGTTCCTTGTCAGGAAGGGGCGCAGGGACATCTGCAGTCAACAGCTAATAGAGTTGGCCTGTACGTGATCGATAGGCTTTCAATTACAAGCGGCAATACAACACCGTATTTTCAAGCCAGTTCCACTTTCCCGATTTATATATCGTGGTTATGGTGTACCCCTGTTATGTACACTATGATCTGCCTAGTTGTTGTGTGCTCTTGTTATCATGGTTTGGCAATAAACTCTCTATATAGTATATTATGAACCTATCATCTGCCAGCTATCCTTACTTCTGGAGCCTATTTTTTGTGTGTACTTGTGCCAGATTATATAAATGCACGCACCATATTACAGCACACATGAGCTCTCTCATCAGAATCCAGTGATAGCACACAAGTGTTTACAGGGGCGCCCCTATATTAGAATATCATCTCAATTACAAAGATAATCTCACAACTATTTATGTTTTCATGGTTCTCAGATATTATATGCAATTACAGTGAATATCAGAATCCGCGCATCAGAAGAATATTGTGGAACACTGCAATGACTTACAAAATTAGCACCAAGGCATTGAGTGCCATTCTGGAAGCAATGAAACTCATACGCTCACCACCTGTTGATTCTTGTTCATAATATCATCCTAATGACTATTCTAACCTCGAGGAGTCAAAGGCAGATGGCCTGTCATGTTCACCCATCAAGGTGCCTGTTCTAATTTGGCAAGGTTTTATTGATTGCGCGTATCTTGCATATGTTGTCTTGCATTTCTTCTACTTTGTTGCACCGCCATCTGCTTAGTTTACTCATCATATAACTCGAGATGCCATGCCCATCCATTATCAATACATATTCCATCTGTCATCATACCATATTTTTCCACTCAAATGCTATTCTTGTGCATCAGACATCAAAAAGGAAGAGGGTGATTGCCGAACCTGAAGGAGCACCAGCAAAGTCCTTGAAAAACGTGGTGGTGCCGGAGAAATCAGAAAGCGCCCCACTTATATTGGTTGTACAACCAGTGACACTAAATGTAGGACCGACTCCAGCAGACTGTACCCATACTTCACTGGCCACACCACTAGCCCCACCACACAGGACCTGCACTCCAGCAAAAGGTATACCGATTTCATTTGCCATAGCACCAGCTGTACCATAGAAAACTCCCACTCCAGCAAAAAGTACAGCAAGTCCACCGGCCGAAGACCTATCCCAACTGCAGAGACGGCCAATTCCTACAGATTGGAACCCCATTCCATTTATTCCCAGTTTAAAAGACAATGCTTTCAATGTTGTTAGGGACTACGTGCATATATTCCCATCATGGGAAGATTATAGTGAAGACAAACACCATTTTCACATCTTCCTGTCCAACTTACGTGTAAGTGCTATTATTCATGGTTATTATTTTCCTGTTTTCTGCTGATCGAACACATCAATGATTTACATTACATTGTTGTAACTAGGCGAGGGTCAATCTGGATAGTCATGACGAGCAAAGCTTGCTTGTGCTTTTCAAGGAAGCATTGCAGCAGTATCGGTGTTACCTGAGGAAATCACACTTTGATGGCAAGTCTATAAACGAATTTTCGGTGAAGTCTCCTGTGCTAAATTTAGAAGACATTGAATGGAAAAACCTTGTTATGCACTGGTCTCATTCCCAGGATGAGGTACTGTCTATGAAATCGAATAACAATTTGAACTTCTACTTTTCCGCATGTGCCTTATGGATCTTTTTTTGCAGGAAATCTGCTCGAAGAAGAATTCCGGTTTGAAAAGAACGACAGGATATCGCAAATATGTTGCCCGCTGCTTTTGTCCTTCTCAATTTCAAACCGGAATTCTTCTTCGAGCAGATTTCCTGCAACAGCTGTTTATTTTTGGTTAGGCATGACTGCAACAGCTGTTTATTTTTGGTGTTTGCATCAAATTGCATGTTTAAAGTTTATTATGTAGTTCATAAACAAAATTTTGTCCTTCTCAATTTAAGTTTTCAGTTGTACAACCAAGTTCCTTCTTCATAGCATGTAAATTAAACTATACAGAGCAAGTGATCTTGTTTTGCACTGCATGTATGCTTCTGTTCTTCATCCATAATCCAGTGGTGTGGTGAACCTACCCACTACAACACAATGTCATATTCTGCAATGTCTTAACTATGAACAATGTCATATCATTCTACTATTATTTAAACCGTCTCTTTATTTGCCAATCTAAAATGGGATAAATTGGCAGCACACTAACCATTGATACTTATGAGTTCTTGATCTGTAATCCAGTGGTGTCGTGAAGCTGCCAACTCCTTCACAATGTCATTTCCTGCCATGTCTTGACCTGAACAATACCATATTGTGTTAATGAAATTTTAAACTGTGTCACTTTATTCGTCAGTAAGAAATGTGATGAATTGTCAGCACTGATACTTTTATGTGCAAACCCTGTCATCTGTCTGCTTGTTTATCTTTCAGAGTGAGGAAGATATAAGTGTTGAACAAGCGCAGTCTCATCATCTTGCTCAGGTGGTTGCGCTGCAGCTTGCCAGCAGGGCTAACCTTTCTTGAACTCTATTGAAGTGCTGTCGGTTTTGTATATTATTTTGTCGGCGTGTTTATTTGCACTGGTGGCGATCTTTGATGCCCAGTGTATGTAATCTGCTGTCTGCTTGTGCTTTATTATCATAGTGGCGAACTTTGATGCCCAGTGGATGTAATATGCCATAATTTCTTTATTGTATAGTCTAGGTTTTTTCTTATTCACGATGCTGCAGTTATTTTACTGTATATATATCCTGTCTTCGCAGTAAATCGGCCAAACCGTAAAATTACTGTACATAATCGGGCCATCATGCAATCACGATGTATGATCCGCATCATGGGCCTCGTCAAACTGGCCCACTAGTAGATTCAGGCCTTTAATAGGCCGAGTAACCCCGGCCCTCTTTTCGCAAGAAAACTCAATGGGCTTTTAGGAGGCTGAGAAGTAGGTTGGGCCTGAAACGTGCCGAACAGCTCACGGGCCGGCAGCAGCCCGAAATGGACCCTGGCCCATGATTGTGCAAATCAAATCACGGGCTTTTAACAGGCCAAAATTGTCTCGGTCCTTGTTTGGCACAATCAGATATCGGCTGCGAGCAGGCCGGATGCAAACCGGGCCGTAGTTAGGCCCAACTATATGACGAGCTTTTAACAGGCCGAAATTAATATAGGGCCGAAATGTTAAACGAGCCCTTAACAGGCCGAAACTAATATCAGGCCGAATTACTAAATGGGCCTTTAGCAAGTGGGCCCAAAAGCATAGCGTGCAGTTAACGGGCCCAATCTGATATGGGCCATAATTGAGGCCAAAGCCTCTTAAAGGGCCGGACCTGATCTGGGCCGTGATTTGGCCTAGAATGTGGGAGGCTTTTAACGGGCCGGATCTCATATGGGCCATTATTAGGCCCGGAACGTGGCAGGCCATTAATGGACCGGATCAAATATGGGCCGGCATTTGGCCCAAAACATGGCAGCCAGTTAATGGGCCGGCCTACTAGGGTCCTCAAAATCTTGTGGGCCTACAGCTAGGCCGGCCCATTAGTGTCGGCGAAATCTCGTGGGCCTTTAGCTGGGCCGGCCCATTATGATCCACAAGAATTTTGTGGGCCTTTACCTGAGCCGACCCATTATGGCACACAAAAATCTTATGGGCCTTTACCTGGGCCGGCCCATTATGGCCCGCGAAATCTTGTGGGCCTTTAGCTGGGCCAGCCCATTATGGTCCGCGAAATCTCGTGGGCCTTTAGCTGGGCCGGCCCATTATGGTCCGCAAAATCTTGTGGGCCTTTAGTTGGGCCGGCCCATTTAAACTTGATGGGCCGTGGCACGTGTAGACGTATCATAGGCGCCTTCTGTCCAATGAGTGGATGACATCTGTCCCAACGATGAGCCGACACGTGTTTCCTCCAGCCGATGATGATTTTACACGTGGAAAATCCCCATTGGTCGCGGCTGTTAATGGGTTATCGGATCCAAAACCCGACCTGATAGCTTGACGGCGTTCCGTTATGGTGGATGCCACGTGTCGGTCACCCTTGACGAAAGCACTTCTGTGACGCGCGATTTATCGTCATGGAAGTGGACACTTCCGTGATGATAATTTTGGTAATGTCATGGAACACTTCTACGACAGCACAGGTATGACTATCTTGATTCTATCATAAATTTGTCATGGATGTACATGCATGACAAAAAACGCGACCTACTGTGACAAACACGTATCATCACGGAAGTGTATTTTTTTGTAGTGGAGGTGCCCACGAGGTAGGGGGGCGCGCCCAGTAGGGTAGGGCGCGCCCACCACCCTCGTGGAGCCCTCGTGTCCTTCCCGGACTGCTTCTTATTTTTCTATTTTTCTAAATATTCCAAAACGAGAAATGTTTCCATAAAAATTGTTTTGGAGTCAGTTTACTTACCGTACCACATACCTATTCCTTTTCGGAGTCTGAAACGTTCCGGAAAGTGTCCCTTATGTATTCCTCCGGGGTTACGGTTTCAATAATATTGGTTTCAACATTTATAGGATTACCTGAGATATAATGTTTGATTCTTTGACCATTTACCACCTTCGGATTTGTGCCTTTGAAGTTGTTGATTTTTGTGGCACCGGAACGACAGACCTCCTCGATAACGTAAGGGCCTTCCCATTTAGAGAGAAGTTTTCCTGCAAAAAATCTTATGTGCAGTTCTATCTCTAGCGTGGTGTCCTCCATAAGCTTCAGAGTGACACTTGCGTAGGATCTGTTCCTGTTCATGCTCAGGTACACAACGTCTAATAACACCATCTACTCCTTCTTTATAAAGATGTGGGTCATCCCAAAAGTAATGTCTCAAATCATAGAAAAACTTTTTCTTTTGCTGGTATGTGAAACTAGGTGGTATAAATTTAGCAACAATGTAATTACCATAATCAGCATACCATGGAGTACTACGAGAGGCATTTATGACATTTATTTGCTCATCAGGAAAGCTATCATCAATAGGTAGTGGGTCATCAAGAACATTTTTTAACATAGACAAGTTGTCTGCAACGGGGTTCTCAGCTCCCTTTCTATCAACAATATGTAAATCAAATTCTTATAGCAGGAGAACCCATCTAATAAGTCTAGGTTTAGCATCTTTCTTTTCCATAAGATATTTAATAGCAGCATGATCCGTGTGAATAGTTACTTTAGAATCAACAATATAAGGTCTGAACTTATCACAAGCAAATAAAACTGCTAAGAATTCTTTTTCAGTGGTGGCATAATTTCTCTGAGCATTGTCTAGAGTTTTACTAGCATATTGAATAACATTTAATTTCTTATCAACTCTTTGCCCTAGAACAACACCTATAGCATAATCACTAGCATCACACATAATTTCAGAGGGTAAATTCCAATCAGGTGGCTGAACAATAGGTGCAGAGATCAATGCTTTCTTAAGTATTTCAAATGCTTCTACACAATCATCATCAAAGACAAATGGTATATCTTTTTGTAATAAATTAGTCAGAGGCCGAGAGAGTTTTTGAGAAGTCCTTAATGAACCTCCTATAAAATCCGGTGTGACCAAGGAAACTTCTTATACCTTTGATGTCCTTGGGACATGGCATCTTTTCAATAGCATGAACCTTGGCTTTATCAACTTCAATACCTCTTTCAGAAACTTTATGCCCCAAGACAATACCTTCATTAACCATAAAGTGGCACTTTTCCCAATTCAAGACAGGATTAGTTTCCTCACATCTCAGCAAAACTCGATCAAGGTTGCTCAAGCAATCATCAAAAGAGGATCCATAGACGGAAAAATCATCCATGAAAACCTCACAAATCTTTTCACAAAAGTCAGAGAATATAGCCATCATGCATCTTTGAAAGGTAGCAGGTGCATTCCATAAACCAAAAGGCATACGTCTATAAGCAAAAGTACCAAAAGGGCAAGTAAAAGTAGTCTTTGATTGATCATTGGCTGACACAAGTGTTTGAGAGAAACCAGAATAACCATCTAGAAAGCAAAAATGTATATGTTTGGATAATCTTTCTAGCATTTGATCGATAAAAGGTAAGGGGTAATGATCCTTTTTAGTAGCCTTATTTAATTTGCGGAAATCAATTACCATCCTATAACCTGTAATAATTCTTTGCGGAATCAATTCATCATTATCATTAGGAACGACAGTAATACCTCCCTTCTTAGGGACACAATGGACAGGACTTACCCACTGACTATCGGCAACGGGATAAATTATACCTACCTCAAGGAGCTTTAGTATTTCCTTCCTTACCACTTCTTTCATCTTAGGATTGAGCCGTCGTTGATGATCACGAACTGGTTTGGCATCTTCTTCCAAATTTATTTTATGTTGACATAGAGTGGGACTAATGCCCTTAAGATCATCAAGAGTATATCCAACAGCAGCTCGGTGCTTCTTCAGAGTTTTCAATAATCTCTCTTCTTCATGCTCTGAAAGGCTAGCACTAATAATAACAGGATATATCTTTTTCTCATCAAGATAAGCATATTTAAGAGTATCAGGCAACGGTTTAAGCTCAAACACGGGATCACCCTTGGGTGGAGGAGGATCCCCTAGGATTTCAACAGGCAAATTGTGTTTCAGGATAGGTTCATGTTTAAAGAATACTTCATCTATTTCCCTTCTTTCATTCATGAACATATCATTTTCATGGTCTAGCAAATATTGTTCTAAAGGATCACTAGGAGGTACGGCAATAGAAGCAAGACCAATAATTTCATCCTTACTAGGTAATTCTTCTTCACGGTGTTGTCTACTAAATTTAGAGAAATTAAACTCATGAGACATATCACCCAAGCCAATAGTAACAACATTCTTTTCGCAGTCTATCCTAGCATTGACTGTGTTCAAGAAGGGTCTACCAAATATAATGGGACAAAAGCTATCTTGTGGGGAACCAAGAACAAGAAAATCAGCAGGATATTTAGTTTTCCCACACAAGACTTCAGCATCTCTAACAACCCCAATGGGTGATATTGTATCTCTATTAGCAAGTTTGATGGTAACATCAATACCTTCTATCTCAGCAGGTGCAATTTCATGCATAATTTCTTTGTATAGGTCATGAGGTATAGCACTAGCACTAGCACCCATATCACATAAGCCATGATAACAATGATCTCCTATTTTAACAGAAATAACATGCATGCCTACCACAGGTCTATGTTTATCTTTAGCACAAGGTTTGGCAATTCTAGCAGTTTCACCGCAGAAATAAATAACATGCCCATCAATATTATCAGCCAAGAGATCTTTAACAATAGCAATATTAGGTTCAACTTTAATCTGCTCAGGAGGTGTATAAGTTCTAATATTGCTTTTACGAACCACAGTTGAAGCTTTAGCATGATCCTTTATCCTAACAGGGAAAGGTGGTTTCTCAACATAAGAAGTAGGAACAACAGGATCATTATAATTGATAGTCTTTTCTTCAACTTTAATAGGTGCAACTACTTTTACTTCTATGGGAGGATGATATTTAGACCACTTCTCTTTGGGAAGATCAACATAAGTAGCAAAAGATTCACAGAAAGAAGCTACTATCTCAGAGTCAAGTCCATATTTAGTGCTAAATTTACGGAAAACATCGGTATCCATAAAAGATTTAACGCAATCAAACTTAGGTGTCATACCTGACTCCTTACCTTCGTCGAGATCCCAATCTTCAGAGTTGCGTTTAATTCTATCCAATAAACTCCATTTGAATTCAATAGTCTTCATCATAAAAGAGCCAGCACAAGAAGTATCGACCATGGTGCGATTGTTTTCAGAAAGCCGAGCATAAAAACTTTGAAGAATTATTTCTCTTGAGAGCTCATGATTTGGGCATGAATATAACATTGATTTAAGCCTCCCCCAAGCTTGAGCGATGCTTTCTCCTTCGCGAGGCCAAAAATTATATATATAATTGCTATCACGATGAACAAGATGCATAGGATAAAATTTCTGATGAAATTCCAATTTCAATCGTTTATAGTTCCATGATCTCGTATCATCACATAGCCTATACCATGTCGATGCATCTCCCTTCAAAGATAAAGGGAAGACCTTCTTCTTAACAACATCATCGGGTATACCTGCAAGCTCAAATAATCCACAAACTTCATCCACATAGATTAGGTGCTCATCAGGATGCTTTGTTCCATCTCCTGCAAAAGGATTTGCTAGCAGTTTTTCTAACATACCCGAAGGAACTTCAAAGGGAACATTTTCATTTTCAGTAGGTTTAGTAGGTTGAGGAGCAACTCTTTGCTCTACTGGTCGGGGTGAAGATACCCCAAACAAGCCCCTCAGAGGATTACTTTCCATAGTAAGAAGTGACAGTAAATTTCAGCACACTATAAATTTTTCCTTACCAAATTCCACCTACCAAAGGCGCTTCACTCCCCGGCAACGGCGCCAGAAAAGAGTCTTGATGACCCACAAGTATAGGGGACCTATTGTAGTCCTTTCGATAAGTAAGAGTGTCGAACCCAACGAGGAGCAGAAGGAAATGATAAGCGGTTTTCAGCAAGGTATTCTCTGCAAGTACTGAAAGAAGTGGTTTTGTGATAGGATAATTTGTAACGAGCAACAAGTAACAAAAGTAAATAAAGTGCAGCAAGGTGGCCCAATCCTTTTTGCAGCAAAGGACAAGCCTGGGCAAACTCTTATATAAAGAAAAGCACTCCCGAGGACACATGGGAATTATCGTCAAGCTAGTTTTCATCACGTTCATATGATTCGCGTTCGGTACTTTGATAATTTGATATGTGGGTGGACCAGAGCTTGGGTGCTGTTCTTACTTGAAAAAGCATCCCACTTATGATTAACCTCTATTGCAAGCATCCGAAACTACAACAAAAGTATTAAGGTAAACCTAACCATAGCATGAAACATATGGATCCAAATCAGCCCCTTACGAAGCAACGCATAAACTAGGGTTTAAGCTTCTGTCACTCTAGCAACCCATCATCTAATTATTACTTCCCAATGCCTTCCTCTAGGCCCAAATAATGGTGAAGTGTTATGTAGTCGACGTTCACATAACACCACTAGAGGATAGATAACATACATCTCATCAAAATATCGAACGAATACCAAATTCACATGACTACTAATAGCAAGACTTCTCCCATGTCCTCAGGAACAAACGTAACTACTCACAAAGCATATTCATGTTCATAATCAGAGGGGTATTAATATGCATATAGGATCTGAACATATGATCTTCCACCAAATAAACCAACTAGCATCAACTACAAGGAGTAATCAACACTACTAGCAACCTACTAGTACCAATCCTGGACTTAGATACAAGAATTGGATACAAGAGATGAACTAGGGTTTTGAGAGGAGATGGTGCTGGTGAAGATGTTAATGGAGATTGCCCTCTCACGATGAGAGGAGCGTTGGTGATGACGATGGCGATGATTTCCCCCTCCCGGAGGGAAGTGTCCCCGGCAAAATAGCTCTGCCGGAGCCCTAGATTGGTTCCGCCAAGGTTCCGCCTCATGGCGGCAGAGTCTCGTCCCGAAAGGTTGCTTATGATTTTTTCCTTGACGAAAGACTTCATATAGCAGAAGATGGCCACCGGAGAGCCAACAGGGGGCCCACGAGGCAGGAGGGCGCGCCCTGGGGGGTAGGGCGCGCCCCCACCCTCGTGGCCAGGTGGGCCCTCCTCTGACGTACTTCTTCCGCTCAATATTTTTTATGATTTCCAAAAATAACTTTCGTGGAGTTTCAGGAATTTTGGAGTTGTGCAGAATAGGTCTCTAATATTTGTTCCTTTTCCAGCCCAGAATTCCAGCTGCCAGCATTCTCCCTCCTTATGTAAACCTTGTAAAATAAGAGAGAATAGGCATAAGTATTGTGACAAAACGTGTAATAACAGCCCATAATGCGATAAATATCGATATAAAAGCATGATGCAAAATGGACGTATCACTTGTCACTAGGGCCCAAGTGCCATGATTTCAGATCTGAACCTATTATGTTTTCATGAATATATGTGAGTTCTTGATCCTATATTGCAAGTCTATAGTCACCTACTATGTGTTATGATCCGGCAACCCCGAATCAATAAATTTGGCTCCCCTTGTGTCGAATCAATAAATTTGGGTTGAATACTCTACCCTCAAAAACTGTTGCGATCCCCTATACTTGTGGGTTATCAAGACTATTTTCTGGCGCCATTGCCGGGGAGCATAGCTCTATTCTTTTAGTCACTTGGGATTTATATCTGTTGGTCACTATGAAGAAATTGAAAGACGCTAAGACAACAATTTATCCCTCAACTACGAGGGGAGGTAAGGAACTGCCATCTAGCTCTGCACTTGATTCACCTTCTGTTTTGAGTAAGCTTGCGACACCTAAACCTGCTTCTGCTATTCGTTCTGATATGTCGCATGTTATTGATGATGCCACTTCTGCTATGCGTGATACTTATGATGAAACTACTTCTATGCTTGATACTACTGTGCCACTTGGTGAATTTCTCGATGAACAACTTGCTAGGGCTAGAGAGAATGAAATTATTGATAATATTTATGAAAGTGATGATGAAGACTCTTCCCCTAATAAGTATGAATTGCCTTTTATGCCTGAGGGCTATGTTATGGATGAAGCAATTCTAATGAAATTTTTGCCTGCAAAGATAGAAATGATGCTAAGAAATTATTAGCTAAATGGAAGCAGCAATCTCTTAATGCTAGAATGAAACCTGACCCTGCTTTTGCTACTTCACCTATCTGTGTTACTGATAAGGATTATGAATTCTCTGTTGATCCTGATATAATTACTTTGGTTGAATCTGATCCTTTTTCATGGCTATGAATCTGAAACTGTTGTGGCACATCTTACTAAATTAAATGATATAGCCACCCTGTTCACTAATGATGAGAGAACCCGCTACCTTTATATCCTTAAAATATTTCCATTCTCATTAAAGGGTGATGCTAAGATATGGTTTAATTCTCTTGATCCTGGTTGTGTGCGTAGTCCCCAGGATATGATTTATTACTTCTCTGCTAAATATTTCCCTGCTCATAAGAAACAAGCTGCTTTGAGGGATATATATAATTTTGTGCAAATTGAAGAAGAGAGTCTCCCACAAGCTTGGGGGAGGCTTCTCCGATTACTTAATTCTTTGCCTGATCATCCTCTTAAGAAACATGAAATACTTGATATCTTATATAATGGACTAACCGATGCTTCCAGAGATTACCTGGATAGTTGTGCTGGTTCTGTTTTCAAGGAAAGAACACTAGATGAAGCTGAAATTTTATTAAACAATATGTTGACAAATGAAAATAATTGGACACTTCCGGAGCCAGTTCCTGAGCCAATTCCTGAGCCCATTCCTAAACCAACTCCGAAGAAGAGAGGTGTTCTATTTCTCAGGCCTGAAGATATGCAAGAGGCAAAGAAATCTATGAAAGAAAAGGGTATTAAAGCTGAAGATGTTAAGAATTTACCTCCTATTGAAGAAATACATGGTCTTAATTTACCGCCTATTGAAGAAATATATGATCTTAATCCATCACCTATTGAAGAAACTCATGGTCTTGATAACCCGACACAGGTAGTAAAGGTAAATTCTCTCTATAGATATGATAAAGCTGAAATCCCTCCTACTAAAATTGCTAGCCAATGCTTGGATGAGTTTGATAACTTTATGGTTAAGCAAGAAGATTTTAATGCTTATTTTGGTAGACAGTTAAAACAAAATGCTTATATGATTGAACACTTGGGTGATTATATGTCTAGAGTTAAAGGTGAACTTAAACTCATTAGTAAACATGCTTCTATGGTTACCGCTCAAGTAGAACAAGTACTTAAGGCTCAAAATGATTTGCTCAATGAATTGAATAGTAAGAATAATGACTATGCTGTTAGAGTGGCTACTAGAATTGGTAGAATGACTCAGGAACCTTTGTATCCTAAAGGCCACCCTACGAGAATTGAACAAGATTCTCAGAGAAATAATATTGATGCACCTAGTCCTTCTAAAAAGAAGAAAAAGAAAAATGATAGGACTTTGCATGCTTCTAGTGAACCTATTGCTGAACCACCTGAGAATCCAAATGATATTTCTATTTCTGATGCTGAAACACAATCTGGTAATGAACATGAACCTAGCGATAATATTAATGAAGATGTTCATGATGATGTTCAACCTAGTAATGATAATGATGTAGAAATTGAACCTGTTGTTGATCTTGATAACCCACAATCAAAGAATCAACGCTATGATAAGAGAGACTTTGTTGCTAGGAAACATGGTAAAGAAAGAGAACCATGGGTTCAGAAACCCATGCCTTTTCCTCCCAAACCATCCAAGAAAAAGGATGATGAGGATTTTGAGCGCTTTGCTGAAATGATTAGACCTATCTTTTTGCGTATGCGATTAACTGATATGCTCAAAATGAATCCTTATGCTAAGTATATGAAAGAAATTGTTACTAATAAAAGAAAGATACCGGAAGCTGAGATTTCCACCATGCTTGCTAATTATACTTTTAAGGGTGGAATACCTAAGAAACTAGGAGATCCAGGAGTACCCACTATACCATGCTCCATTAAAAGAAATTATGTTAAAACTGCTTTATGTGATCTTGGAGCCGGTGTTAGTGTTATGCCTCTCTCTTTATATCGTAGACTTGATTTGAATAAGTTGACACCTACTGAAATATCTTTGCAAATGGCTGATAAATCAACTGCTATACCTGTCGGTATTTGTGAGGATGTGCCTATTGTGGTTGCAAATGTTACTATTTTAACGGACTTTGTTATTCTTGATATTCCCGAGGATGATAGTATGTCTATTATTCTTGGAAGACCCTTTTTGAATACTGCAGGGGCTGTTATTGATTGCAACAAAGGCAATGTCACTTTTCATGTTAATGGTAATGAGCATACGGTACACTTTCCGAGGAAACAACCTCAAGTTCATAGTATAAATTCTATTGGAAAAATTCCATCGATTATTTTTGGAGGTTTTGAATTTCCTCTTCCTACTGTGAAGAAGAAATATGATATTCTTATTATTGGGGATGTGCATATCCCCGTTGAGGTAACATAGTGTTTTTCGAAATTTCTCCAGTTCCATGTTATTCGGAATGAGTTTGTTAACAAGACTTGATCAACCTTGTTAGTGGATTCCTTTTGATGAGCATGAGATGGATGAAACTAGAAGGCACAACCTTCTGTACCCTCTCTCTACTTTCTGTTATTTAGTTTAAATAAAGTAAAAGCAATATTTTCCTGTCTGTTTTCTGATTTATCTGTGCAATATAAAAATACCCCGAAAATAAAAGTTCTCCAAATGCCATGAAAATGGAATATGATTTTTTCTAGAATATTTGAGAATATCTGGCACTGAGAACACCGCGGGAGGTGCAAGCACCTGGCCACGAGGGTGGAGGTCGCGCCCTACCCTCTGGGCGCGCCCCCTGCCTCGTGGGCCCACGGTGGCTCCCCTCCACTTATTCCTGCACCCACACATTCCTTCTTCCTCCCACAAACACCAATATCTAGCTCAAGCACGAGTTCTAGCTCATTTTGCTGCGATTTTTGATCTCCTTGCTCAAAGCACCTCAAAACTGCTTGGGGAGATTGCTCCTTGGTATGTGACTCCTCCATTGGTCCAATTAGTTTTTGTTCTAGTGCTTTATTCATTGCAAATTTGTGCTGCCTAGGTGACCATGTTCTTGAGCTTGCATGTCAAATTTATATGGTTCCAAGTAGTTCTAATGCTTGATATAGGCTCTAGACACTTGTAGGAGTAGTTGCTACCCACTTTGTTGAGCTTGGTTCACTTTTATTTGAAGTTAATAAAAATTTCAGAAATTTTTCAGAGGAAGAAATATGCTTAGGAAAATGTTCCAAGGTGGTTCTTCAAGGAAGCAAGGACCCAGGCTTGCAATGCGTGATGCTGACGATGAGCCACCAAGGGACGCTCCAGTGCAGCCCTGTGAATGGCCTTCAGAAAACTTTATGGATCGAGCGGGAATCAAGGAAGAATTTAACGCATATTTGCATAACGCTGATCTTGCAAAAGGAAGATATGTTATTACCAGAGAGGAGGCAGATGAGTACGAGAGGAGAGCGGAGGCAGCTCGCCGCCACGCTGCAGCTCAGGAGGCAATAACTGCCGCAGCTCAGTACGACCCCAGCTACAACTATGGATATCCGCCAGGCCATCCGTGGCAATAAACCAACTTAGGCCAAAAGCCTAAGCTTGGGGGAGTACATATCTCTCACCGACATTACATTTCTGTTCACACACTCATTGCTAGATGTCGGTGCTCATACTTTTTCACTATAATATCCATGCTAGTTTATTTTCTTTTTCTCGCTTTCTTCTTGTGTGTTTGTTAAACCTTAATAAAAACCAAAAAAATTTAGTGTAGCTTTTAGTTAGTTTACTTTTCTTGATGTAGTAGTAATAATTAAAAAGAAAACCCGAAAATATTTCCTGTTCTTCTTTTGCTTGCCGGGAGCTTTCCCGTGTAAATAGTTTTATTTCTTTCCTTTTCTTTGGGGGTCGATAGGAGAAGACCATAATGAAATTGTTGAAGTGGCTCTTATATGCATTATTGTTGATTTAACCAAGAGCCCACATTGCCTTGTGTTCTCCTGTTTATTGAATGCTCGCAGATTCCAGCTTAGTCCAATGCGCGTGCACTCTTATTATTTTTATATCGTTCGGTCGTGCAAGTGAAAGGCAATTATGACGATATATGATGGATTGACTGAGATGAGAGAATCTGGTATGAACTCGACCTCTCTTGTTTTTGTAAATATGATGAGTTCATCGTTCCTGATTCAGCCTATTATGAATAAACATGTTTGCAATGACAATTAGAGATCATAGTTGCTTGTGCCATGCTTGATTAGCTATGAGTTATAATGGTTTACCTTGCATGCCAACATGCTATTAAAATGGTTGTGATGTGGTATAGTGGGGTGGTATCCTCCTTTGAATGATTTAAGTGACTCGACTTGGCACATGTTCACGCATGTAGTTGAAACAAATCAACACAGCCTTGACGATATTTATGTTCATGGTGGATTATATCCTACTCATGCTTGTACTCAATGTTTATTAATTTTAATGCATGTTCATGACTGTTGTCGCTCTCTAGTTGGTCGCTTCCCAGTCTTTTGCTAGCCTTCACTTGTACTAAGCGGGAATACTGCTTGTGCATCCAATCCCTTATACCCCAAAGTTATTCCAGATGAGTCCACTATACCTTCCTATATGCTGTATTTACCTGCCGTTCCAAGTAAATTTGTATGTGCCAAACTCTAAACCTTTAAATGAAATTCTGTTTTGTATGCTCGAATAGCTCATGTATCAACTAGGGCTGTCCGTATCTTCCATGCTAGGCGGGTTATTCTCAAGAGGAGTGGACTCCGCTCCTCATTCACGAGAAAATGGCTGGTCTCCGGGATGCCCAGTCCCATGCTTTATGCAAACTAAATCAAAATAATTGCAAACAAAACTCCCCCTGGGACTGTTGCTAGTTGGAGACACTCGTTGTTTCGAGCAAGTCATGGATTGATGCTTGTTGGTGGAGGGGGAGTATAAACTTTACCATTCTGTTTGGGAACCGCCTATAATGTGTGTAGCATGGAAGATATCGCCATCTATTGGTTGTTATGTTGACAATGAAAGTATGCCGCTCAAAATATTATTTATCTCTATTTCAAAACCGAGCTCTGGCACCTCTACAAATCCCTGCTTCCCTCTGCGAAGGGCCTATCTATTTACTTTTATGTTGAGTCATCACCCTCTTATTAAAAAGCACTAGCTGGAGAGCGCAGCTGTCATTTGCATCCATTACTATTAATTTATATTGGGTATGACTATGACTGGATCTCTTTTACCATGAATTACAATGTCTAGTCAGTCCTTGATCTTTAAAGGTGCTCTGCATTTATGTTTTGCGGTCTCAGAAAGGGCTAGCGAGATACCATCTTATTATATCATATCATGATTATTTTGAGAAAGTGTTGTCATCCGAGATTTATTATTATCGCTCGCTAGTTGATTATGCCATTGATATGAGTAAACATGAGACCGAAGAGTTATTGTGAATGTGGTTGGTCATAATCTTTGCTGAAAACTTGAATGTTGGCTTTACATATTTACAACAACAAGAGCAAGCAGAGTTTGTAAAAGTTTTTCTTTATCACTTTCAGTTTATCAACTGAATTGCTTGAGGACAAGCAAAGGTTTAAGCTTGTGGGG
>NC_057799.1:591933367-591982977 GCF_018294505.1 Triticum aestivum | reverse complement strand
ACGTCTCCGTTGTATCTACTTTTCCAAACACTTTTGCCCTTGTTTTGGACTCTAACTTGCATGATTTGAATGGAACTAACCCGGACTGACGCTGTTTTCAGCAGACTTTCCATGGTGTTATTTATGTGTAGAAACAAAAGTTTTCGGAATGACCTGAAACTCCACGGAACATCTATTTGGAAAATAAGAAAAATACTGGAAGAAAAATCCACGTCAGGGGGCCCACACCCTGTCCACGAGCGTGGAGGCACACCTGCCTCCCTAGGGCACGCCCCCTACCTCGTGGGCCCCATGACGCTCCACCGACCCCAACTCCAACTCCATATATTCACTTTCGGGGAGAAAAATATCAGGGAGAAGGATTCATCGCGTTTTACAATACGGAGCCGCCGCCAAGCCCTAAAACCTCTCGGGAGGGCTGATCTGGAGTCCGTTCGGGGCTCCGGAGAGGGGGATTCGTCGCCATCGTCATCATCAACCATCCCCCATCACCAATTTCATGATGCTCACCGCCGTGTGTGAGTAATTCCATCGTAGGCTTGCTGGACGGTGATGGGTTGGATGAGATCTATCATGTAATCGAGTTAGTTTTGTTAGGGTTTGATCCCTAGTATCCACTATGTTCTGAGATTGATGTTGCTATGACTTTGCTATGCTTAATGCTTGTCACTAGGGCCCGAGTGCCATGATTTCAGATCTGAACCTATTATGTTTTCATGAACATATGTGAGTTCTTAATCCTATATTGCAAGTCTATAGTCACCTACTATGTGTTATGATCCGGCAACCCCGAAGTGACAATAATCGGGACCACTCCCGGTGATGACCATAGTTTGAGGAGTTCATGTATTCACTATGTGTTAATGCTTTGTTCCGGTACTCTATTAAAAGGAGGCCTTAATATCCCTTAGTTTCCATTAGGACCCCGCTGCCACGGGAGGGTAGGACAAAAGATGTCATGCAAGTTCTTTTCCATAAGCACGTATGACTATATTCGGAATACATGCCTACATTACATTGATGAATTGGAGCTAGTTCTGTGTCACCCTATGTTATGATTGTTACATGATGAACCGCATCGGGCATAATTCTCCATCACCGATCCAATGCCTACGAGCTTTTCATATATTGTTCTTCGCTTATTTACTTTTCCGTTGCTACTGTTACAATCAATACAAAACACCAAAAATATTACTTTTGCTACTATTACTTTTGCTACCGTTACCACTACTATCATATTACTTTGCTACTAAATACTTTGCTACAGATATTAAGTTATTGAGGTGTGGTTGAATTGACAACTCAGCTGCTAATACTTGAGAATATTCTTTGGCTCCCCTTGTGTCGAGTCAATAAATTTTGGTTGAATACTCTACCCTCGAAAACTGTTGCGATCCCCTATACTTGTGGGTTATCATACGCCTTCCGTCACCTACCTCGGACACGTCATCTCGGCCGAGGGGGTGGCCATGGACGCCGACAAGGTGGTGGCAGCCGCCGCCTGGCCGACCCCGCATTCACCGCGGGCTCTTCGCGGGTTTCTGGGCCTAGCGGGGTACTACCGGAAATTTATCCGGGAGTTCGGCCTCATCGCGTCTCCACTCACGCGCCTGCTACGTCGTGACGCCTTTGCCTGGGATGAGGAGGCGATTGTGCCATTCCAGGCCCTCAAGGGGGCCCTCACGATAGGCCCCGTCCTTCAGATGCCGGACTTCGACCGGCCGTTCATCATGGACCGCGATGCTTCCAGTGCAGGGTTCGGCGCCATCCTTCATTGGGGCAATGGACCCCTCGCCTTCTTCAGCAGGCCCTTAGCCGCGCTCCATCTTAAGCTCGCGGCTTATGCGCGAGGGCTCATTGGATTGGTGCAGGCGGTGCGCCATTGGCGGCCCTATCTGTGGGGTCAGTCTTTCCGGATTCGCACGGACCACTACAGGCTCAAGTTCTTGTTGGACCCGAGGCTCTCGACCGTGCCGCAGCACCAGTGGATCAGCAAGCTCTTTGGCTTTGATTTCACCGTCGAGTATCGACCGGGCCGCCTTAACACCGTGGCCGACGCCCTGTCTCGCCGCGACGCCGAGCACGACGCCGCCGTCGGCGAGTCCGAGGGGGCGATGCTCTGCATCCGCTCGGGGCCTACTTTCGCCCTCTTCACCGACATCCGCCCGGCGACATTGGTCGCGCCAGACGCGCTCCTCCTTCAGCAGCAGCTGGCTGTGGGTGAGCTGGAGGAGCCGTGCCGGCGGGTTGCTCCTTCATGGGCGCCGGGTCTTCGTGCCGGCGCACGACGATCTCCGTCACCAGGTGATGCTGCTGGCCCACTCGGCGGGCCATGAGGGTGTGCAGAAAACCCTCCATCGTCTCCGCGCCGACTTCTACATCCCAGGTGATCGGGCCCTGGTCCGCGACTGGGTCCGGTCTTGTGTGGCGTGCCAGCGTAACAAGACGGAGACACTATGGCCGGCTGGTCTGCTCCAGCCCTTAGAGGTGCCGTCTTAGGTCTGGGGGGATATCTCTATGGACTTCATCGAGGGCCTCCCCAAGGTGGGCGGAAAATCGGTCATTCTCACGGTGGTCGACCGCTTCTCCAAGTATGCTCACTTCATCGCGCTCCGTCATCCCTACACTGCTACATCCGTGGCCCGTGCCTTCTTCGACGGTATCGTCCACCTCCACGGGTTTCCCCCTTCGATCGTCAGTGGTCGGGACCCGGTGTTCACCGGACATGTCTGGCGCGATCTCTTCCGGTTGGTGGGCGTGAAGCTTTGCCTGAACACGTCCTTCCATCCTCAGATGGACGGCCAATCCGAGGTTGTCAACAAGGTGATTGCAATGTATTTGCGTTGTGTCACATGTGATCGTCCTCGCGCTTGGTTGGATTGGCTCTCGTGGGCAGAGTACTGCTACAACACCTCTTATCATTCTGCCCTGCGCGCCACTCCATTTGAGGTGGTCTATGGCAGGCCGCCCCCGCCCATATTGTCAGTTGATCCGGCGACGGCTCGGACGGAGGTGGCCGGTGATCTTATGCGGCGCCGTGACGAGATGTTGGCCGAGGTCCGGCAACGCCTCCTTCAGGCCCAGCAGCTGGCCAAGCATTACTACGACGACCACCATCGCGAGGCGGAGTTCGCGGTGGGTGATTGGGTGTGGCTGCGTCTCCTTCATCGCTCTATGCAGTCACTGGACCCACGCGCGAAGCGCAAGCTGGGTCCTCGCTACGCCGGGCCTTTTGCTGTCTTGGAGCGCATCGGGAAGGTGACCTACCGTCTTCAGCTTCCGGCCGGTGCCCGCATCCATGACGTCTTTCATGTGGGGCTGTTGAAGCCCTTCCGCGGGGAGCCACCTGCGGCCCCTCCAGCGCTTCCTCCGACCTCCGACGGGCGCCTCCTTTCGGGACCGGAGAAGGTGTTGAAGGCCCAGCTACGTCGCGGAGTGTGGTACGTGTTCATTCAGTGGGCTGGACTTCCAGAGGAGGACGCTACTTGAGAGCTGCGCGACGAGTTCCGCCAGCACTACCTAGACTTCCAGCTCGAGGATGAGCTGTTTGCGCTTGCGGGGAGAGACGTTATGACCGGGCAGACTTATGCCCGTAGGAGGCCCACTGGGCAGGTTTAGTTAGGGGTTTAACCCGCAAGTTATCTATTTTATTTCCATCGTGGTTATATATACTAGTTGTAAGACTCTTTGAGAATTAAGCAATAAGAATAATTCTATTGCCCGGCTCCCAGAGGAGCCGGACCCAAACCCTAGCCGCCTCCTGTTCCTTGCGCCGCCGCCTCCTCCCTCGCGCACGACGGCGCCCTGCCACCAGCGACCGGGAGCTCCGCCACATCCAGCACCTTCCTTCCCCTACAACCTACGCCCTAGACCCGGTAGGGTCCTAGCTCCGACTAGATTCCTATTTCAGATTATCACGAGAAAGACCAGGAAAGAAATAGAGAACACAAATTTTAACGGGTGCTATTTAACAACAACGGTCTTGAAGTAATTAATTATTGAATGCTTGCCATTCCTTTTGTAGAAGCAGTCATAACTTCACTACATTTTGTGTACCCATATATTAGCAAACAAACACAAGAAAGTAGCATAAAAAGTCTTAATCCATATTACACATATTATAATATCACATAATAGTTATTAAACGATGAATTCCACGACACTCAAGAAGGGTCAGTCGGTGCGGTTAAACCTTCTCATGCATAAAGCTGACCTAACCATCAGAATGTCACCAAGCCTGTCCACTGCTGAAAACCATGACCAGCGCCATCTTCTCTTGAAATAAAGCACAACCAAGGAGGTCCAGAAACCAATCAGGTAGCACAACACTGAAAAACTGAATAGTGCCAGGTTGGCAAGTTTACTATCATCTTCATGTTCTTCAGGCTGAAGAATCGACGGTGCATCAAAGCAACTCTTCAGCAGTGGTGGTCCGCAGAGATACGGATCGCCTGCATAGCTCCTCTCATCAAATGTGATGAATTGTCCGTTTCTACCCAATGTAGGGCCGGACAAGTTATTGTACGCCACAGTGAATACCTCCAAAGAATGTAGTTCTACCAACTCTTGTGGTATTTGACCTGTCAAGTTGTTGTGCGACAGATCCAAGCTCTCGAGATTACTTAAATGTGACAAGGAATCTGGTATTGGTCCATGAAAGCAGTTGTTGGAAAAATTCAGTGCCCGTAACCATTTCATGTCACCTATACTTTTAGGAATGTATCCTTCCAACTGGTTTGAAGAGACGTCAAGTCCAGACATGTAACTGAGGATGTTTCCCTTGTATTTGTCTTGCCTGCTCTTGGTCATGAATTCTTCTTGGTCTGGTCCTATGAAAAATTCAGGCACGGGAGAAATACCTACTACGCTCCCAATATCATAGTCATTGGTGTGATTCATTACTACTGAAGTATCTGAGTCATTGTATAGGAAGCTATACAAATCACCATCTAACCCCATATTGCTCAGGCATGAAGGTAGCTGTCCAGAGAGCTTATTATGAGACAGATCTAGTAGACGCCAATACCTTAAGTGACATATATCATTTGGAATCAGTCCTTCAAACATATTTCCTTCGAGCAACAATATTTTTAGCTTTGGAAAGGACTTGTGCATCAATTCTGGAAGGATTCCACTGAATTGGTTCTGCCGTAGATCCATTGTGTATGTATCAGTTCCCGAGGACAACGGGAAAGGGAACGTTCCATTTAGTCGATTTTCACTCAGGTGAAGATACTGCAAACTGGGTAAGCATTGCACTGGACCGGAAAGGTTGTTTTTTGACATATCGAGGAACACAAGATTTTTAAGGTGGCATAATTTCAGCGGGATCGAACCACCCAATGAATTGCCTCTTAGATTCAAGATGGCAATATTTTCGAGTGCATGTATGCAAGTAGGGAGAGATCCAGTCAACTTGTTACTGCTAACATCAAGCAAAGTAAGTTGCTGACCAAGACATATATTATCAGGGATTTCCCCGGTGATTTGGTTATCGTTGAGTAGTAGATGGTAGATGGAACCTAATAGTATGCCTTGAGGGAATGAACCATAGAAATTGTTGCCAGACAGGAACAAAGAACGGATATTGGACTTGCTTCCATTAAAGGCGGAAAACTATGTTATCGGAGAAATTGTTGTTAGACAAGTCCAAAAATGTCAGGCTGTCTATATAGTGAAGCCCCGAAGGAAAGATGCCCTGGAAGGAATTCCTAGACAGGTTTACATAGTACAGATTTGGGAATGTGATGTTGATGCCCGTAGGTAATTTGCTTAGTCTATTATGAGATGCATCAAGCCAGTACAGACTGTCGTGTACTTTGGATGGAAGAAGAACACTTCCACTAAAGGAGTTGCCTTGCAGATTTAGATGTGACAGGTTCACATTTTTCTCTATCAACCATGAAGGGAAGTGGCCGCTTAGGTTGTTATTAGAGATATCAACAGCTTCTAATGCATGTTGGTGCGATAAGAAACTTAATATAACGGCAGGATTGCCATTAAGGTTACAATTTGGCAGTATCATAACCTGGAGCTGAGCTGACAGGCTCATTGTTGGAGTCACAGTTTCCACTTGAAAATGGTTACCACTGCTTGAAAGATCCAGATGTGTCAGTTGGCTACTGTTTGACAAGGAACCTAGGAAGAGAACTCCTTCAAGATTGTTATTGGAGAGGGAAAGCTTCACCAATGAAGTCAAATGGGCAAAGCTAAGAGAGGGAAACTTTATCGTAAATAGATTATTTGACAGATCAAGAATTCTGAGAGAAGTAAGATTCCCTATGCACGATGGAAGCTCTCCAAACAACGTACTACTACGAAGATGTAATTCTTCAAGATTTTCCATGTTGCAAATACCTGTAAGTGAAGTAGTGAACATGCTTTAATTATATTTTTATAATTGTTGAAAGAAAAATAAAATAGTACTCCATTCGTTTATAAATATAAGATGTTCTAACTTTTTTCTGAATCAAATGTATATAGGCACGTTTTAGTGTGTTTGTTCACTCATTTCAGCCCGTATGCAGTACACGTTGAAATATCCAAAACATTTTATATTTGTGTACGGAGGGAGTAGTCATGTTCATACAAGTAGGAGTAGTAAGTGGAGTTCTAACTTCAAGAGGCATTTTTTATTTAGAAACAGAAGGATCTATATGTAGCCCAAAATCATTCTTGTGCTTTAGCTCACCACGAGACCACCCCGGGACCGTATATAATTAATAGTATGAAAAAAAAATAGTCACCTGTTGGTAAGGTGCCGTTGAATGCATTATCGCTTAGATCAAGGGTATCCAGCTTCATTGTACTCAAATCTGTACAAGAAAAGCAAGTTAAAGCATTTAAATTGTTGGTCTCCAAGATTCTGTGACACTCACAAAAAAAGAAAGAAGTCTTTTTGGAATAAAGAGTGGAGAACTACGAAAAGCTCACGTTGGATCGCCATGGGGGAGGTCAAGTCATTTGAACTGATGAACAGGCGCCGTAGTGACGAAACTGCAACTAAGGATGAGATGCTGTAGTCACTTAAGATATTTCCAGCTAGATCAAGGCTTGTTAGTTTCCGCAATTTTGACCACACATCAAATCCTGCAAAAGGAGCAACAAGAACAATTCAAAATCTGAAGTGTTGAAGCAAGAGAAGAGATGGCGAGACAAAACAGTCGGCGGTACGTAGAACTAAAGAAACTAGGATAGCCATGGCAACATAGTTGATTCGCAAAAGAAATTGACAATATAATTTGGATGTATTGCCAAAAAAAAAGACTGGTATTTCAAAAGAGCTTGAGAAAAGCTAGTAGTTAAAATACTAATGCATCTGAATAGAGAATACCTGCACCAGGTATGCATCCCTTGATATTTAGATCCAGGGACAGGGTCTGCAGCTCTTGCAAGGGAAGGAACATAGTAGCGTTGAGGAGGCACGGGGAAGGAACGTTTGCACCAAGATCGAGGCCCGTCACACGGGCGGGGCGGGAGTTGCTGCAGGTCACCCCCGGCCACAGGCAGCAATGTCCGTCAACCCAGTCCCAGTCCGACCAGTCCCAGTCGATGTGCGGCAGCGTGGAGAGCTGGCTGTAGATGTCCAGAAGCGCTCTCTTATCGGCCTGCACACACCCCTCACACAGGGGCATCAAAAGCTCGCCGGAGAAGCTCAGGAGGCAGAGCAGAGCCACTGCCAGCTGCATCGGTGGTGTGCGGCGCAACATGATCGATTGAGGTTCAGCAGAGAAGTTTTGGAGACGACGGATGGTAGTGGAGTGACGAGCACATAATATATACACACAGATTCTCAGTCAACAGCTTGCTCACTCCAGTCAACACTTAGTCCAGTCGACAGTTACATGCATATATACATGCGTAACAGCAGGGGCAAAAACGTTGACACTTAGTCAAGGATCAGAAAATCTCACAGCAACAGCTGACTCACTCCAGTGCGCTAGTCGCCATCTGTGGCAACGACTACGCTGTATATATGCGACCTTTCCAAAAAACTTTGGTGCATACCACGTCCTTTCTCGATCTGTTTTAACTGTGCCGATTAGCACGTCCAGCGGTTGAGTGACGGTAGGGGCAAGAACGTTGACACTAAGTCAAGGATCTGAAAATCTCACAGCAACTGGTTACTCGCTCCACTGCGCTAGTCGCCATCTGTCATCTGATGTGACATTTTCAAAAAGGGTTGGTGCATAAGGGCAACTAAAGGCACGACCCCAAATGGTCTGGCCGTGTTAGTTTGGAGGTAAATAGATACAAAATGCGGCCCAACACGCGGGAGCAAACGGACAAACGTCGGTTTTTCGTCCGCTATCGACCTATTCCTGGCCTAACTTTGGGCCGTTTGCATCAAAATGGACAAGCGCGGACAGGCGCGACGCGTGCACGTGTCCTTCCCTAGCCCGCCCGTCGGGGACACATGGGCCCCTTTTTCTCCCCCAGCCGCCCCAAAACCCCCTGAACCCTACCCCGCCATCGTCGCAGCTGCCATTTTCTCGGCCACCTCCCTGTCCAGCCCAGCGCCCCCTCCTCCCGCCCCCACCCCTACCCCCCAGGCCTTTGTCTCAGTCACGTCGTTGTCCAGCCTGGCCGCCGGATTTGAGCATATCTGGCCGCCTGATTTGTGTGCATCCGGCGGCATCCGGCCGCCGGTGGCTGTGCCTAGCCATGAATTGGCCAGGCACCGGACCGCACAGCCCCAGCAACACCTCTGCGCCGCAGGCAGGCATTGACTCCGCCTCTAGCCGTTCGGATCTACCCCGCCGGAACGGCGCCGACAAAAATACGCCGGTCGTAGTTTGGGCTCTGCGCTGGCCCAACAGCTAGTCGGCTCACCGTTGCCGCTCATAAAGTGCGACGACTACCCGCGGCAAGTCGTTCGTCGCGTTTCTACCACGCCGGTACATCCGGGGTGGGTGTTCATCAAGTGCAAAAAAGATAAGGTATATGCTTGCGTAATTTCAATAGCTAATTTGTGTGTAGGATGGATGTAAGTTTTGGTATTGGGAAGAAGAATACAGCGATCTATTGATTGGGTGAAATTTGATAGATGCTTGTGCACTCCTTGCTAGAATGGAGGCTAGAGATGAGATTAGATGCGAAGCAACGTCTACTTTAGAATCGAAGAAGAAAGAATTATACAGGATCGAGAATCCGCATATCAACAATGAAAGCATCGAGAAGATATTAATCCAACTTCTGAAAGCTGTTATGGAAGTTGGATTTCTATTAAAATGGCTACTTGTGGTTCTTGTTAACTTTGGTCTTGCTATTCTAGTTGAGAATTGGTGAATGTACTATCACATTTCAAAATGCCATTGATGAAATAAAAAATGTGTGCATACGAGCACCTAGCGGACCAGATGCGGCCGCGCGTTGGGCGCACGACCAACGCACCACAGAAAATGGGCGGACGTCGCTCCGTTGCCATCCCCAAACAGACGAAATCCGAACAAAATGGGCATCCGTTTGGGATCGTGCGTCGGAGATGCCCTGCATCCTGAAAGTGCGTTAAGTCGACTAGAGGGGGGTGAATAGGCGATTTTTATGAATTCTTCACTGAGGAATTTCAGGGTGAGGAAATTCCTTAGTGAAGAATTACTTGGAGCGGAAAAGTACCCAGATGCAAACATAACATAACATAAGCATGGTCATCATGATGAAATGAAGAAGACATAGAGTACAGGAAGCGTAAGCACATGATAAAACAGGATGAAGACAAACAGACTGAAGAAATTGAGCTGAGAAAATTGAGAAAGTCTTCAGTCAAAGTCTTCAAACAGATATGAACAAGCACACATCACAATAATGAGGAAATTGAAGAGTTGAGGAAATAGAACCAGTAGGCTTGGTGAAGACAATGATTTGGTAGACCAGTTTCAACTGCTGTGACAGTTGTACGTCTGGTTGGAGCGGCTAGGTATTTAAACCTGAGGACACACAGTCCCGGACACACAGTCCTCACCGTATTCTCCTTGAACTAAGGTCACACAGACCTCGTCCAATCACTCGTGGTAAGTCTTCAGGTGACTTCCAAACCTTCACAAACTCGGTCACTCGGCGATCCACAATTCCTCTTGGATGCTCTAGACCATGACGCCTAACCGTCTGGAAGATGCACAGTCTTCAAAAGTAACAAGCATCGGATCCACGCAGGATCAATCTCTTCAGTGATGCTCAATCACTTTGGGTTTGTAGGTGTTTGGGTTTGGGGTTTTCCTCACTTGATGATTTTCACTCAAAGTCCTCGGAGGATGGGATGCTCTCAAATGACAAGTGTCAGTTTCTCGCGGAGCAGCCAACCAGCTAGTGGTTGTAGGGGGCGGCTATTTATAGCCTAGGGAGCAGCCCGACATGGTAAGACATAAATGCCCTTCAATGATATGACCGTTAGGTGGGAAGATATTTTAGGACAGCTGGCGCGTAGCACAGCAACGGTCAGAAATTTGACTATCAAATTCCTCAGGGGTATCATGTTCCTCACTTGTAGGCAATCCGCACCGGCGAATTCCTAACTCCTCAGTCAGAACAAATTCCTCAGAGACTAGACTGTATGAGATTGACTGAACTGTATGAGATTTCCAATGGCTTCACTCGAAGGGATTGGTAGGTGTAGGATTTTGTGTTGAGCATCACTTGGAAATTTTTCCTTAGTATTTCCTCGACCCCCTTTAACTGTACGGTGTTTCCTATGACTCAAGAAAGAGAAAATGAAACTACGAAAACAAGAGTCTTCATGCTTCATGTTTCTCGAATGAATACCAAGTCTTCAAGGTTACACCAATTTCTTCATTTTCAAAGTCTTCAGAAATCCAAAGTCTTCAGTCGAAGATATTCATTTTTAGGGGTCGACTTTCTCTGTAAATATCAAACTCCTCATAGACTTATAGACCTGTGTACACTCACAAACTCATCAGTCCCTTAACCTATAAGTTTTCAATACACCAAAATCACTAAGGGGCACTAGATGCACTTACAATCTCCCCCTTTTTGGTGATTGATGACAATATAGGTTAAGTTTTCAACGGGGATAAAACATATGAAGTGTAACTAGTAATATTGAGGAATTTGATTGCAATATATTGAAGAACTCCCCCTAAAGATGTGCATAGTGAGGAATTTGCTTTTGAAGCAATGCACACTTGAAGAGTAGAATCATGGAGATCTCCCCCTATATCTTGTAAATCATACACGCATTTAACATATGATATGAAGAATTTGAAATGCATGATGAAATATGGTGACTGATGCAATTTAGCATGCGTGCATTAACATTAATGAGGAATAAGCATGCAGAAGAACACAGCAAAAGTATCAAACCATCATAGGGATTAAGTTTACAACTCGATCCAAGAAAGTCATGAAAAGAACGAGAGTTGTAACTTAGCAAAAAAGACGCCCATATATGTAGACCCGCTTGAAGACTAACTCAAATTTCTCCCCCTTTGTCATCGAGTGACCAAAAGGATCGAAAGGTGAGGACTAACGCCCCTGAAGAATATCATGTTGAAGGAGGAGCGCTAGCGTTGTTGGGGTCGGTTGTTGTAGTAGGGCCTGCCGCAGTGTCGTCCAAATCTTCATGCTCATCCGTCTCGCGTGATGAAGAATATGAGCTGGCTACCGTAGAAGGAACTTTGACTTTCTTGAATTTCTTCGCTGGTGGTTGAGACCAGTCAAAGTCCTGTTGGAGGCCCATTTGCTTCAGATCTTCTTCACCATAAAGGTGAGTCAGAACAGCCCAGGTGCGACCGAAGATTTCATGGAGGTAGTAATGGTTTTTCTTCATTACATTGTGTGTAGCAAACATGTTGTGAAGAATAGAACCAAACTAACGCTTAACCCATTTGTGGTTGCGATCGACCTTCTGGTGAAGACCGAGGAGAAGCTCACGATCAGTCATCACCCTGGGAGTTGTGGCCTGAGGATTTTGCTTTGAAGCATTGGTGGCAGAGTCATGAGTGGCAGAGTCATCATTGGCGGAGTAAGATGCAGCTTTGCGAAACTGGCCATCCAATGGACGAATGCCTTCATCAATAACAGCAGCGGCCTTGCCGTTTTCATCAGCTGAGGAAAATGTCCGCTTGAGGACTTCAATGGGGGGCAAGTAGCTGAGATGATTCTGAAAATCAGCCTTGTAGTTGAGTGAAGACCTTGTTCTGAGGAATCTCATAATCCACGGGGCATAAGGCTTCAACTCAAACGGAGAGAGTGCAACATTTGCCAGAGTCCTCATGAAGAAATCATGATAGTTGACAGGGATGCCATGTATGATATTGAATAGCAGACTCTTCATGATGCCAATGACTTCCTCATCAGTCGAGTCGTGGCCTTTGATTGGACTCATTATCTTCGTCAGAATGTGATAGACTATTCTTGGCACGTACAACAATTCCTTCATGAGGAATTTGGTCCTTGGGGCTTGATCAACACTTGCATGTAATGATCTGTAAGCTCAGGTTCATGGTATATACAACGAGCACCTTCAAGGGGAGGACTGATTTGCAGGGCATGAAGTAATTCAGAGGCCGGTGCTTTATTGTGAGTATTTTCGGTCATCCAGTCCAAAACCCAAGAGTTCACATCGTCAGCATCTCCGGTGATGTGCAGCGTTGCATAGAACTGAAGAATTAGCTCTTCATTCCAATCAACAATGTCAGTGCAAAAGTTGAGCAGTCCTGCATCATGAAGCACGCTGAGGACTGGGGTGAAACAAGGCAGTGATTCCATGTCCACATGAGGAATATGCTCATGCTCGAGACTTTGTCTTTGTTGAAAAGCAGTGAAGAATAGAAGTTAGCTTGGCTGGCAGTCCAGAAGTGCTTCCTTCTAAGACAAGCGGAGTCATATGGGTTATACTCGGTGAAGAACACATGCTCGCCGAAGAAGTCATCAACCTTGAATTTTTTCTTCTTTGAGAAGGGATCCTTTGGCTTGGGCTGAGGAGTATCGGTCAATTGCATCACCACCTCAGGAATCGCAATCTTAGGATCCACAGGCTGAGGAATTTTAGGTTCTTCTTCAGTGGCAGCCCGGGTCTTCAATTCTTCATTAACCATTTCATCAGCACTAGTGGCTGGAATCTCTTCATGGACAGATGGAGTGGGGTGAGGTTCTTCAGATCCCATTTGAACTTCAGTTCGCACTGGGGATTGAGGAATTTGTTGCAGAGGTGTGAACAAAGGAGAATTTGGGTGCTGACTTTCCCAAAAGTCATCGTTCATCACTGGTGTTGTGCACCCAATGTCCACATCCACATCTTCATCATCTTTTTCTTCAACGCCGGCCTCTTCAGCTGTGAACTGAGGCATGGGCGATGAGACAATTGGGGTTGAAGGGACTTCATCCACTTCAATTTCTACATCCAACTGCTCTGACGAAGCAGCAGAAGGAATCTCTTCATCTGATCCGCTTGGGATCACATATTCTTCATCAAAAGGAACGAGTTCCTTTGATGGCATGCTTGAGACGGGAATAGCATCAATCGGATTCTCAAAAGAGCTGGTCAATTTCTTCATCTTCTTCGGAGCTGAAGAATCTGATGAAGTTGATGCTTTCCTTTGCTTCACAGCTGCACGCTCCACAACCTTGGTCTTCTTCGCATCTGATGCAGAAGGAAGAATTGGACTTGGTGTAGGCGCAGGAGGAGGAGAGGGAATTGGCTCATTTACTTCAGGCACAGCGGTTGAAGCTTCAGCTGGCCTGACAATTTCTTCAGGCGCAACACTAGTGGTTTCCCTGGCAATTTCTTCAGCGGCTGGAATGGAGTCATCAGCCCTGGTACTCTGAGTTTCATCAGCAGCCTGATTGTCATCAGCGGTGCTGGCATGTTCTTCAGTCAGCTGAGCAGATGCCTCAGCCTAAGGAATTTCTTGTTGCGTTGGGGCTGCAACATTGGAGGTGAATTCTTCAGCTAGTTTCACAAAACGAACCTTGGCTCCCAGCCAATCAGCGCGGTATGCGTCAAATTCATCACTGAGTTTCTTGATCTCAGATTGAATAGTGACAAGTTCATTAGTTGTCATAGTGACAACATTCTTCTTCAGGAAGCGCTCCTTCTTGTATTGCGCTTTCTTCAACTGTCTGGCCTTTTCAAATTTCCATTTTTTTTCCTGAATAAAGGCAGTCAACATATGACTTTGGCCAGGAGTCAACTTGAAGTCAGGCATAGGAGTGTTGGGGTCCTTGTGCCAGAGATCGATGTAATCAAGGATCAATTTTGGATCCAAAAGCAGAGGCACATTTGTGCCTTTGGCTCTAGCGGCCCTAAGCTGACTGCCCCTGATGATTTCAGCAAGTTCTTCATCATCAGCTCCGTCTTCATCAGACGGCACTTGAAAGGCGACCTGCTTCTTGTGAGGACTTGGTCGAGAGCCTCATCCAGCAGTGGCCTTTGTCTTCAGCAGAGTGGGGCATGTTGAGGAATTTGGTGGAGCTGAAGAACTAGCAGAGGCTCCTGAGGCAATAGAGATCCCAGTTGTCCTTTGGCACGAGGCAATATGCACAGGTGCTGAGGATTTAGACGGAGGAGCTGGAGCAGCTTGAGGAATTGGTCGTGAGGGCTTTGAAGAGCTTGGCCGTGAGGGCATAGCTGAGGAACTTGGCCGTGAGGGCATTGAGGTAGAAGCACTGGGCTTGTGAGCAGGCTTCTTGGGCATGGCCTTCTTTGGCTTGCTTGCAGAGGCCTCAGCAGTAGAGTCTTCATTGAATTTCCTCACCGCTTCCTTAGCTATTTTGGCTAGTTTGGCCTGGCGCTTAGCCCATTCATCAGGATAGTCCTCACCACGCTTGAGGCTGGTAGGATCAGCTTCTTGGCCAAGTGCCAATGGAGGTCTTGTGCATGGAGGATTAAGAGCGAATTTCTTCATGTACTTAGGAGTCACATATCTGTATTCCCTCCATTCCCGTGCCCATCTCCTCTCTATCCTTTGTATGCGCACCTTGCGCTGATTTTCGTCCTCCTTTCCATGTTTAGCCTCATCAGGAGTGCAATAATCCTTGTAAATGTCATCTCGGATTTCGAAAGCAGTGTTGACCTCAGGTCTCTTTCCTCCCTTCTGAGGTTTCTTGCCGTCAGCCATTTTCTTCAGCTGAGGAATCTGAACAATAGAATTCTCTGAAGAGGTGTGCAACTTTTCTTCGAGGAACGCTACAAATGAGTTAAGTTGATGAGAACCTAGAGATTCAGCAGCGGACATGTGTACCTGTGAACAGAATATAGTTGCGAAGAATTTGGAGAGGTCATATGCGTTCTCAGAAGATTTTGCAAAAAGAACAAGTTTGAGGAATTTGACCAGATGAGTCTTGAAGAAATTCACTAAGCGTTCTTTGTCTTAGGTTCCAGAGTTGTACAGATCGAAAATCCACACAATTGAGGAATCTTGAAGGAAAAATGTTGCTTAGAGAAACGGATCAAGAACAGATGACATGTGAGGTGTTTAGTGTGTGAAGATTTGAAGAATAAACACCTTTTGAAGATTTTGTAGAAATCATCAGAATGTACAAAGGCAGTAAAAGTAACTTTTAATGCCCCTTGACGAAGAACACGATGAACTGGGAAGTGTAGATTTGAAGCTCGTCGGTTCAGATCTTCCACGCCCTAACTTGGCAGAGGAAGACAGCTACGGCGGCGGCGGAGTGAAGAAATCCGCGGCCGGCGCGAGTACGATGGTGACGAGGTCGAGGCAGTGAAGCTCTTCCTCACGGGCGACGATGGAAGTAGCGGCGGCGCTAGGGTTTTGAGAGCTCGAGCGAGGGAGAGAGGTCGAGTGGAGTAAAAACGAAGTGAGAAAGGGGAGGGGTATTTATAGCCGAAGTGAAAAACTGCTCGCCCGAGGAAATTGGATGAACGTGCCCCTGACCCTTCTCATTCGCGTGACATGTGTCACCCACGTACTGAGATGTGGCGATCGTGTGAGATCGTGGGTGAATAAGATAATATATCATGGAATGCGGACGGTTTGAGCGGCAAACGCCGAAAATTCAGATAAGATCAGCTTTTAAAGTTTCGTTCGCAAATTCTTCAGCTGATAAGGACACAGTTTCGAACGAGTTTCAAATAGAACGCACATTAAGAATTTGTGAATAGATTGGGTTGAGTTTAGTATAGAGGGGGAAGGGTCCGATCACATTCACTTAGCAAAAAAAACAACTTGAAGAAATAGCAATAAGTGAATGCTGTAGAGGACATAAACTCATATATATATATAGCCAATGAAGACAAACGACGGAAACGGTGAAGACAATGCAAAGTTGAAGAAAAAGAACAACTGAGGAATTTCAAACAAAAAAACTCAAATTTAAGATTTTCAACTTTTGTTGGTGGCGTGACCCACCGTATAAGGATGATGATTTCAGACACCGCGTACAATTGTCGTAGGGCTCTGAGAATCAAATTCTTCGTTAATTTCTTCACACTTAGAGGGTTAGTCTTCATTGATTGAAGAAAAACGTTACTTCGTGTGTTGCACATCTAAGTCATCAATTTTGCATAAGTGTTAGGATGTGTGTCCTTTTCAAAGGACATTCGAAGATTCTAGGATATTTAGCTCACACCGCAACTTGCTAAATCTCTTCTCATCCAAGGGCTTTGTGAAGATATCGGCTAGCTGGTCTTCAGTCTTCACATGCTCAATAGAAATGTCGCCCTTGAACACATGATCACGAAGAAAATGATGACGAATCTGAATGTGTGCTTTGTCTTCAAGTGCTGAACTGGGTTATGAGCAATCTTGATGGAACTCTCATTGTCACAGTAGAAAGGCACATTCTTCAGGTTGATGACGTAATCCTTGAGGGTTTGCTTCATCCATAGCAATTGTGCACAACACGAACCAGCAGCAATGTACTCAGCTTCAGCAGTAGACAGTGATACGCTGTTCTGTTTCTTCGAGGACCAACAGACCAAGGATCGTCCGAGGAAATGGCATGTGCCTAATGTTGACTTGTGGTCCACATGGTCACCAGCATAGTCACAGTCTGAATATCCAATGAGATCAAAAGCCGAGCCCTTGGGGTACCATAATCCAAGTGTTGGTGTTTGAGCTAGATATCGAAGAATGTGCTTCACAGCCTTATGGTGTGATTCCTTCGGTGTAGCTTGAAATCGGGCACACATGCAAACACTAAGCATAATGTCTGGCCTAGATGCACATAAATACAATAAAGAACCAATCATGGAGTGGTATACCTTTTGATAGAAGTCAATACCATTTTCATCAGTGCATAGATGGCCATTTGTGGGCATAGGGATTTTGACGCCTCTGCAATCTTGCATGCCAAATTTCCTCAATACATCCTTGAGGTATTTCTCCTGAGATATGAATATGCCATTGCGCTGTTGACGAATTTGAAGACCTAAGAAGAATTTCAACTCTCCCATTATAGACATTTGATATTCTTCACTCATCATATAGGCAAATTCATCACTATAACGTTGGTCAGTACAGCCAAACATAATATCATCAACATATATTTGGCACACAAACAATTCATCATCATAAGATTTAGTGAAGAGATTTGGGTCAAGTGAACCGGGTTTGAAGCCTTTCTTCATGAGGAATTCCTTCAAAGTATCATACCACGCCCGAGGGGCCTGCTTGAGGCCATAGAGGGCCTTGTTGAGTCTGAAGACTTTGTCAGGATGCTTTGGATCTTCAAAATCTGGGGGTTGAGCAACATATACTTCTTCCTCAAGCTTACCATTGAGGAATGCACTTTTCACATCCATTTGATATAAAGTGATATCATGATGGTTAGCATAAGCAAGTAATATGCGAATAGCCTCAAGTCTAGCAACAGGTGCAAAAGTTTCATCGAAATCGATTCCTTCAACCTGTGTGTAGCCTTGAGCTACAAGTCGTGCCTTATTCCTCACCACAAGGCCATTTTCATCTTGCTTGTTGCGGTAGATCCACTTTGTGCCAATGATATTGTGCTTGCGAGGATCTGGACGTTTGACCAGTTCCCAGACGTTGTTGAGCTCGAACTGATGTAATTCCTCTTGCATAGCTTGAATCCACTCAGGCTCCAGAAATGCTTCATCTACCTTAGTGGGCTTTGTGATAAGAGACAAAAGCAAAGTGCCCACAAAAGTTAGACAAGTGAGAAGCTCTTGAGCGTGTGAGAGGACCTGCAATGTTGATGTCACTGATGATTTTCTCAATCTGCACTTCATTTGTGACACGAGGATGAGCTGGTTGCCGTTGAGGAACTTGATCAGCATTTTCTTCAGCATCATTTTCCTCAGGTGCATCAGCATGACGTTCTTCACGATCTGGAATAAATTCTTCAGCAGATTCTTCGGTAGGAATAACATCCTCAGTAGCCTTGAACTTGATGGTTTCCTCAGGAGACTGTTCATTTAGCACAGGAGGTAGGTGCTCTCTTTGCGAGCCATTAGTTTCATCGAACCGCACATCTACAGTTTCAACAACCTTGTGGTGAACGGTGTTGAAGACTCTGTAGGTGTGCGAGTCCTTTCCGTAACCAAGCATAAAACCTTCATGTGCTTTCGGTGCAAATTTAGAATTGTGATGAGGATCTCTAATCCAACATTTAGCACCGAAGACTTTGAAATAACTCACATTGGGTTTCTTGTCAGTGAGGAGTTCATATGTTGTCTTCTTGAAGAATTTGTGAAGATATACCCTGTTGATGATGTGGCACGCAGTATCAATTGCCTCAGTCCAGAAACGACGAGGCGTCTTGTATTCATCAAGCATAGTGCGAGCCATCTCAACAAGAGTCTTGTTCTTGTGCTCCACGACACCATTCTGCTGAGGAGTATAAGGAGCAGATAACTCATGAGTAATACCAAGTTCATCAAGATAGTTATCAAGACCAGTGTTCTTGAACTCAGTTCCATTGTCACTTCTGATGTGCTTGATCTTCACACCAAAGTTGGTTGAAGCCCTCGAGGAAAATCGTTTGAAGACTTCCTGCACCTCATGTTTGTAAGTGACAATATGCACCCATGTGTAACGAGAGTAATCATCAACAATAACAAAGCCATATAGAGATGCATCATTTGTAACTGCAGAGTAATGGTTAGGACCAAAGAGATCCATGTGAAGCAATTCAAATGGTCAAGTAATGGTCATGATAGTCTTCGCTGGATGCTTGGACTTGGTCATCTTTCCAGCTTCACAGGCTCCGCATAAGAGATCCTTGAGGAATGTGACATTCTCAATGCCAATGACATGCTTCTTCTTCGCGAGTGTGTGCAAGTTCCTCATGCCAGCATGACCAAGTCGTCGATGCCATAGCCAGCCTTCTGAAGCTTTTGCAAGTAGACATATAGCTGGTTGTGGTCTTGTAGAGAAATCAACAATATACAGATCTCCTCTCCTAAAGCCTTCGAAGACTTTGGAATTGTCAGCTTCCATGATCACAACACAACGATACTTGCCAAAGATAACAACCATATCAAGATCACAAAGCATTGAGATAGACATGAGGTTGTATCCTAAGGACTCGACAAGTTTGACTTTGTCCATGTGTCGATCCTTTGAGATCGCAACCTTACCTAGACCCAATACCTTGCTTTTGCCTTTGTCAGCCAAGATGATATGCTTCAAATGCGATGGAGATAAGGGAACATCCATCAATAGATTCTTGTCACCAGTCATGTGATTTGTACATCCACTATCGAGGACCCACTCATTGGCTTTGGGTTGCAGATGAATTAGTGCAACTTACGAACTCATATACTTCATCAGTGAAGAATATGACATCAAATTCATCAGATCAATTTCATCAAGCAGTAAAACAGATAAGGCAGTATGAGGATGTGAGAAATGAGGATTCATTTCTTCATGATTAGCCAGTGTCCATTCAGGCAATTTTTCAGGTCTCCAGCAAATTCCTCAGACGTTCAAGTACGTTTGGAGACCTGGCCCTGCATAAGACATTAGTTCTTTTTCTTCACCACCCACATCTGAAGGGGTGGCAAAGAGTTCATCATTCTGCGAGCTCCATAAGAGAACTGTGGCATTGAAACCAGTCCACTTTGTTTCGCATGAGAGGGGTTAGGGTAAGCATATGAATAAGCAGAGAAATTCTTCGAGGACTTATGAACATAATGGTTAGAAGAATAATGCTCATATTCATAGCCCTTAGAGCTTCCATGCGAAACAGAAGTGTTAGCACGATGATATTCATGTGAGGACTTTGATCCTTTTGAGGAACTTGATCCACGTGAGGAATTTGGTCCGTATGAGGACTTGGATCCATATGAAGAATTTGGTCCATACGAAGAATTTGATCTGGGGTTCCTATTCTTCACAGGTGGTGTCATGATGACATTCACCTGAAGACTTTCAAGGCACCTTTTGGGAACCCAGATTTTCTTCATAGGGGAACCGTTCCTGCAGTTAGTGCCAACATATCTAGCGTTGAGTTTCCTCTCAAAGGCAATACCCTCTTTCCTAGGGTTCCTGTTGAGGATCTGCTTTTTAAGCACATCACAAAGAGCCTGATGCCCTTTTAGGCTTTTGTACATGCCTGTCATGTACAATTCCTTCAGCCCTGCATCATCAGTGATACTAGCAGTGTCCTCGGATGAGAAATTAGTGATAGCAGAGACAGGTGAAGAATTTGTAGCATTAGAAGCATTGGAACATTCAGGTGAAGAATTAGCAGATTCACATTCAATGCACTTCAAACATGGAGGAACAAATTTTTCCTGAGCAGCGCTGATTTGTTGAGCAATGAATCGCGCTCCTTCTGAAATCTTCATAACTCACTCTTAGCTTTTCAAGATCTTGGTTTCTTTGAAGAAATTCATAAGAAAGCTTCTCATGATCAGATAAGAGAGTGTTATAATGACTTTGAACATTGTCAAACCTATACTGAAGTCTCTGAAGATTTTCAGTCAAGGTTTTCATGCGATCCATTTCTTCACCCAACATATCATCACTTTTGTCTAGCATGTTTTGAACCTTTTCAAAAGCCTTTTGTTGTTTCACAGCAATCTTAGCAAGTTTAGAGTAGTTTGGCTTGAGGTTTTCATCAGATTCATCCTCACTTGATTTAGAGGAGGGATATTTGAGTACCTTAGCACCCTTTGCCATGAAGCAATAGGTGGGAGCGTAGTCATCATCGCCTTCATCAGCTTTGTTGGTGAAGCCATTTTCTTCAGAGTTGAAGATGGATTTGCTGACAAACGCAGTAGCGAGAGCTAGGCTCGCCACACCAGATTCAGACTCCTCAGATGCCTCCTCTTCCTCGTTGTAGGATCGAAAGTATGTCTAGAGGGGGGTGATTAGACTACTTGACCAAATAATAATCTAGCCTTTTCCCAATTTTAGTTCTTGGCAGATTTTAGCAACTTAGCACAAGTCAAGCAATCAACCTACACATGCAATTCTAAGAGTATAGCAGCGAAATGTAAAACAATTGCATATGAAGGTGGGCATGAGATTGAGGGAGCAAACGCAATGTTGACACGGAGATTTTTTATCCGTGGTTCCGATAGGTGGTGCTATCGTACATCCACGTTGATAGAGACTTCAACCCACGAAGGGTAATGTTGCGCGAGTCCACGGAGGGCTCCACCCACGAAGCGTCCACGAAGAAGCAACCTTGTCTATCCCACCATGGCCATCGCCCACGAAGGACTTGCCTCACTAGGGTAGATCTTCACGAAGTAGGCGATCTCCTTGCCCTTACAAACTCCTTGGTTCAACTCCACAATCTTGTCGGAGGCTCCCAAGTGACACCTAGCCAATCTAGGAGACACCACTCTCCAAGAAGTAACAAATGGTGTGTTGATGATGAACTCCTTGCTCTTGTGCTTCAAATGATAGTCTCCCCAACACTCAACTCCCTCTCAAAGGATTGGATTTGGTAGAAAGAAGATTTGAGTGGAAAGCAACTTGGGGAAGGCTAGAGATCAAGATTTATGTGGTTGGAATGGAATATCTTGACCTCAACACAAGTGTAGGTGGTTCTCTCTCAGAAAATATGTATTGGAAGTGTAGGCATGTTCTGATGGCTCTCTCCACGAATGAAGAGTGGGTGGAGGGGTATATATACCCTCCACACAAAATCTAACCGTTACACACAAATCACCAAACTCGGTGGGACTGAATTAGAGAACTCGGTCAGACTGAATTGGTTCATAATGTGACCGTTAGGTGTTTCGGTGGGACCGACGTGTCAACTCGGTGGGACCGATATCATTAGGGTTAGGGCATAACGTAATCTTGGTGTGACCGATTACACAAACTCCGTGGGACCGATTTTGGTAATAATCAAACAGAGAGTTGGTCAGGCAAACTCGATGGGACCGATTCGCTCATCTCGGTGGGACCGAAACGTTATGAAAAGGAAACAGAGTGTTTGCATTGCAATCTCGGTGGGACCGATCGCTCATCTCGGTTTGACCGAAACGTTACGAAGGGAAATAGAGAGATTACAATCCCATCTCGGTGAGACTGAGATCCCTATCGGTGAGACCGAAAAGACTAGGGTTTCTGGCAGTGGCTATGTCAATTGAACTCGGTGGCGCCGGATGGAAAGAATCGGTGGGGCCGAGTTTGACTATTGGTTTGGGACATATGTGGATATGAGAAAGTAGTGGAGGGTTTTGGAGCATATCACTAAGCATTTTGAGCAAGAACCTCATTAAGCAACACCTCATCCCTTCTTAATAGTATTGGCTTTTCCTAAAGACTCAATGTGATCTTGGATCACTGAAATAGAAAATGTAGAGTCTTGTGCTTTGAGCTTGAGCCAATCTTTTGTCTGTAGCATTTTGAAGGGTCCACTTTCTAATCCATGCCATGCCAATCATTGAGCTTTCCTGAAATATCTATCTTGAAATAGCATTAGCTCAATGAGCTATATGTTGTTAGGAATTATCAAAACCACCCAGGGATAGTTGCACTTTCAATCTCCCCCTTTTTGGTAATTGATGACAACATATAGATCAAAGCTTCGACAAATGATAAGTAAGATTGAAAAACATCGTCGCTTTGAGAAGTATGTGATAAGCAAGAGCTCCCCGTAAATTTGTGCATTATTTAATGTTTGCTTTTGAATGCAAATACACAATCGATTAGGATCATGGGTTACTCTTCCATGTCACATACATCCTGGTGGAGCGCTCAAAATGATAGAAGTTAAAGCATGAACTCATCACCAAAACAAGTGAATGATCATCTAGAATATAAGAGATAATATCATCCAACAAGCATAAAGGGTAGCATATGATCAAACACATGATCAAACAAGTATGTCACAAGTAGCTCACACAAGCACGCAATAAAGTTTCAAGTCAAACCAAATAAGTGCAAAGAGAGATAAAAAAACCAACACTCTCTCTCTCGAAGCCTATGATCTATACATTTTTCTCCCCTTTGGCAACAAGTTACCAAAAAGTTTTAAAAATGTATAGTGCTAAACGACTCTCAGGCTCGATCTTCGGGAGGTGGTGTTGAGAGAACTCCAAGGACGAAGGCTTCTGGTGAAGTAGCTGGAGCTGGTGGAGTAGCTGCTGGAGGTGGAACTGGAGCTGTAGCTGCTGGTGCTGATGTTGTAGGTCTGGTGTCAGTCACTGGCACTGCAACAGATCTCTGTCCTCTGGGCACTTTGGCAAGAGCATCTGTGGTAGACTTGCCCTTCTTCTCCTCTGCTTCCTCCTGAAGTTGCTCAACTGCAGTTTGGATCTCTGTTACCTTAACATCAAGGTCATAGAATTTTGTCTCAATAATCCTTTCCAAGCTCTCCTGGTTCTTGGTCAGGGTGGCCAATCCCTTCTCAATCCTCAGGGTGGACTGGATCAGATATCCTAGCTGGTCCTGCTTGCTCTTCAAGAATACTTGAGATGCCTCTTCCACAGTTGGCATCTTTGCAGCCTTCTCTGCCTTAGCTTTCTCTCTCTTTTCATGTGCTTGAGCTAAAGATGGTTCATTCTCATTCATCACAACAGTGTTATGTTCAAATTCAGGATAGATGGGTAGGTGCTCCTTATCCAAGATGTACTTGCCTTTGCCCATCTTTGAATTGATTAGCTCCTGAATGTGTGGGGCATACCCACAACTTCTCTTCTGGTCAACAACAGTCCTCTTGATTGTCTCAACAATCAGGCTCATAACCTTGAACTTCTGTGGGACATCAAATATGTGCAGCAAGTTGATGGCATGCCCTCTAATCATCTTGTGATCACCTGACTTGGGTAGCAGTGTGTGCCTTAAGATCCAGTTGATTGCTGGCAGACCAGACAACAGGTAGTGGACAGATCCAAACTTGTGTGTATCCAAGGCAGCATCTGGGATCTCCTTATACATGTTAGCCATAGTGTTGTGGTCTTTCTTCTTCTCTGCATAAATGTCCAAGTCATCCTCATGTTCCTCGGGAGCATTTATGAGCTTGGCTCACTCATCAACTGTAGATTGGTACCTAGTACCCTTAGACATCCATACAATCCTTCCATCTGGATAGAAGTGGGCAGTGGAGTAAAACTGCATGATGAGTTCATCATTCCACTTGGTGATCTTCTGGGCAACAAATTTATCCACTCCACATGCCTTAAAGCTATCAAGCACACCAGGGAAGTGATCCTCATTTTCCTTGATGAATTCCCAGTCAACACATCTCATATCACACACAATGGGCTTCTTGTCAAGCAAAATAGTCTCATAGAAGTCATGCTGTTCCTTAGTATGGAATTTGTAGTCCACAACAGTCATTCTCCTGATAGCATAGGGATCAGACTCTCTCCATAGTCTCAATCCTGGATCCTTCCCGATCTTCATATTCTCTACAACTGGGTGTGCATCAGTGTGGTCTGGGATCTTGGGCTTTAGCTTCCTCAACACAACAGAATCATCTTCTTCTTCTTCAGCAGCTTGAGGCACTGGGGCCTTGTTCTTCTCTTCAGCAGGTATGTTCCTAGTGCTCCTTTTGGGTTTTGGCTTTGGAGCTGGAGCAGCAGCCTTGGGAGCAGTTTTGGGCTTTGATGGAGCAGCCCCTGCTTTGATTGCATCTCCCATAAGCTTTTGAGCTTTGGGTGCTGGTGCAGCATCCTCTTCCTCTTCTTCTTCAGAATCTCTCATCATTGATGGCTTCCCAATAACTCTGGCATGGTCTTCTTGACCCTTTCTTTTCTCTTCTTGCCATCTCCAGTTTCCTTGGGTTCAAGAGTGAACTCCATTGTTTCTTGAGTGGAGGCTCTGGCTTTTAACATTGGAACTCTTCTTGCTGGAACCTTTGTTTTCAGACCTGGCTTGGTTGTAGCAGCTGAGCCACACTCTTTCTTCAGCACTTTCTTCTTTGAAGTGGCTTCATCCTCAACAGCCACATAATCTTCATCTTCAGAGTCAGAATTCCTCTTCTTCCTGGTTCTTGTGGCAGCCTTTGGCAGATTGCTTGGAGTGCTCCTGCTGCCTTCATCATAGCTGCCTGAGGGACTAGTGCCCTCACTCAACTGAACCTGCTCTTCTGACTTGTTCTGGCTGTCACTTTGGTCAGACATCTCTGCAAATACTCTGACAGCAGACCCTGTGAATAGGTTATAGATGAGGTAGAGTAGATGAGCATCACAAAGTACAGGAGTTTTGCAAAAAGGATGACTTAAAAACTTAGTTTTAGTTCTTCACAAAAAGCATTTCGGATCTACCGATTTGTAAACTCGGTGATACCGAAGCAGCTTTTGGAACCTAAACTAGTGAACTCGGTCGGACCGAGTCACAGTTCGGTGGTACCGAGACTGCTAGGGTTTCACAAAGAATCAAACTCGGTCACACCGATTTGCAATTTTCGGTCGGACCAAAAATGCGTGTGCTTTGGCCTGTGCCAAAATTGGTGAGACCGATTTCTACAACTTGGTCGGTCCGAGATGAGTTCGGCGGAGACCTAACCCTAAATTTTCAAATCAAAACTAATCTACAGGACGTTTTTGCTGGACAGGATGATTTCAATCGTGGCAAGAATCATGGCAAAGCAATGTGCTAAGAATCGGAGTTAGGGATTAGCACAATGATCAAGTTCGTACCCTAGTTCGGCGACGAACTTGCTACGGCGGCAATGGCGGTGAAGATTTCCGTTGACGGCGGCGGAGACCAGCGGCGGGAGGTCGCTGGCGGCGAGAGGATGATCCGGAGACCAGAAGAGGCAGAGCAGGTTATGCGTGGGCGAGAGGGTTCGGAAAAATTTTGAAAATTTGGCCCGTCGGTATATAAAACCTGACCCTGTCGGTGTGACCGAGTGGAACGACTCGGTGGCACCAAGATGCAAAACTGCAAGCAGTTATTGCAACTCGGTGTGACCAAAAAGTTCTAATTGGTTGCACCGAGATAAAAACCCTAGATTAACTTAGTGACTCGGTACGACCGAAAAGGATGAATCGGTCAGACCGAGATGCACAAATAGGTTTTGGAGGTTTAAGTCTATAACGAATCGGGAACTCCGAGTGCTCCTCACACAGAGTGGATCGAATCTGACATGATCAAACTTTGTGATGTAACATGAATAGAGTTTGAGACGAGGAAAGCATAGATAGCTAGAGGGAGTTCTTAGGCATTCTTGTCCATCCATTTGGCAAAAGAGAAAGAGCCAAACAATCAAAACAACAAATGGATGTCCTCGAATGAGTAAAACATGCAACCAACATGCTCACACAATAAAATGGCAAATGAAATATGTGACAAAGCATGCACAAACACTCTAGCATCAATCAAGCAATTTGGCGATGACTAGGTCATCTATATATGAGTATATTGACATAGGAGTCAAATGAGAACATTTGATCATAGGTCATACTCATCATTTAAGCACAAGTGGGGTTTCCACTTTTACCTAGAGCATTGTTGTGTTCACACCCTTGGAGTTGCTTTAGCTCATTTGATTAGAGTAAAGCTCCCCCTAGATGTGATATCCCCCTAAGAGGGATGAACTAACCTTGGGTTTTGTCGATGATGACTTCATGTAGGTGTTGAAGATGTGGATGCTCAATGTTGATGTAGATCATTTGGAGCAATCCATTGGAGTGAGTTGCACTTTCAATACCTACACGGGTTAGTCCCACAAGGAACAAACAAGGATATTGATGCATACACAAGATGATGTCCATGAAAGCATTAGGTTACCTTGTCCCTTGTCTTACCAACAAGAGGGTTTGTGACTCCTTGAACTAGTGCAAGATAAGGAAGTTGTTTGCACTTTTCATTGCCAAAATGATAAGAGTGAAGAGTGTTGGCGGAGTCACCCTCAAGAACTCTCTAGTTCTTCTTCTTCTGGATCCACACCATCTTGATGGGAATCCTTGGAGTTGTAGTTGTACTTGATGAGGTAGAACTTGATGTAGTCTTGGGAACCCACTTGACCAAGGCCTTAGGTGCTTCTTCAAATGCATCAATTTCCTCTTGAAGCTTGTCCTTGCCTTTTTGCTTGTGGTCTTGTGGTGGAAGATCATCTTGAGCTTGTGTCCCTTTGAAAGAAGTAGGATCATACTTCTCTTGTTGAGGAACAAACTTCATCTTGGGGTATTGATCTTCTTCCCACTCAACTCCATTTGCATTGAACTTCCGTTCAAAACCAACACCTTGATTCTTCCGGTGTCTTTCTTGCTTGTACAATTTCCTCAAATTGCTTACTTCCGGCAAGGCTCTTGTAAACACATTTCTCTATAATTCCCTTCAATAAGCTATTTTCTTGCTCAAGTGTAACTTGGCTAAGAGAATCATTAGTGGAATCAAGAGAACTACTAGAAGCAACAACATTGGATTTAGCATGATTGTTGTTACTACTAGATGAACCATTTTCTTGTACTTGTTGCTAGATTTAACTTGTGGCATGTAAGTATACAAGAGTAAACGCTTGGCAATGTAAGAAGAACTTTTCTTGCGAAGATCATCATTGATTGCCTTTAAAAACTCATGCTCTTGCTCAAGGTTGAGCTTTTCAAAGCATAGCTTATCATGAGTCTTTAAAAGTTCTCGATGATTTTCCAAGGTAGTTTCATTAGCTAACTTAAGATTGTTTAGTTCTTTAGTTAGATGCTCAATCTACTTCTTATCATCATCATTCGTTTTTATCTTGATTAGCATGATTAATTGACGTTTCATCATAGTTTTCATCACTAGGGTTCTCAACAAGTAAATCATCATCACCTAGCAAATCATCTTCGTCACTATTGAAATCAACATACTCGGGATGTGTTATCTTTGGACCTTTGGCCATGAAGCATCTTCCAATTCCTTCATTTGGTGAGTCAAATATATCGTAGGAGTTGGTTGACACAAGTGCTAGACCGGCAACACCTTCATCTTGAGTATATTCGGAGTCGGAGTGATAACTTCTTTCGGAGTGATTGTCGGAGTCAGAGCCGGATACCCATTCACCAACATGAGCTTGATGTCTTCTTTTTGTGTAGCTCCTTGATGACTTTTCTTTCCTTTTCGAATCCTTGCTTCTCCGAGAGGGTCTTCGTTCATAACGATCATCTCAACTCCTCCTTTCTCTTGGTGGTGATTCTTCTCTTCTACTTGTTCTTTTGGGAGAATCTTCTCTTCTTTTGTAGGGGGTCGTACACTCATTGGAGTAGTGTCCGGGTCTTCCACAATTGTAGCAATTTCGCTCACGACTAGAAGATCTTTTGTCATTGTAGGACCTTGACTTGGAACTTCTTTCTTTGCTTCTACTCTTGTAGAACTTGTTGAAGTTCTTTACCATTAGGCTCAATTCTTCATTGAAGGTTTGCTTCTCACTTGATGATGTGGGAGCATCACACGAGGCTTTGTAAGCACCACTTGACTTGTTGTGAAACTCTTCCTTATCCTTTAGTGACATCTCATGAGCAACAATTCTTCCAATGACTTACGTTGGCTTGAGATCTTTGTAATTAGGCATCATTTGGATCAATGTGCACACGGTATCATATTTTCCATCCAAGGCTCTTAGGATCTTCTTGATGATGAATTTGTCGGTCATCTCTTCACTTCCTAAGCCGGCAATCTCATTTGTGATGAGAGCAAGCCTAGAGTACATTTCGGTGACACCTTCACCATCCTTCATTTTGAACTTGTCAAGTTGACTTTGAAGCACATCCAATTTGGATTTCTTGACGGAGTCGGTTCCTTCGTGCATATCTATCAAAGTATCCAAAATTTCCTTTGCATTCTCAAGGCGGCTAATTTTGTTGAATTATTCGGGGCACAATCCGTTGAAGAGAATATCACAAGCTTGAGCATTGTATTGTAGCATCTTCAACTCTTCCGCGGTAGCTTCATGGTTTGGTTCTCTCCTATCAAAGAATTCACCTTGCAAGCAAATACACACAATAGCTCAAACGGCGGGGTTATGTCCAAGAATCTGCATTTTCATCTTATGCTTCCAACTAGCAAAATGTGTACCATCAAAGTAAGGACCTCTACGGTGGTAATTTCCCTCGCTAGACGCCATACTCTCCTAGGTTGTGAAACCAAGGCTATGACCACCAAAAGCTATGGAAATCAAAGCAAATGGAGACCAAAGCTCTAATACCACTTGTAGGATTGAAAGTATGTCTAGAGGGGGGGTGATTAGACTACTTGACCAAATAAAAATCTAGCCTTTTCCCAATTTTAGTTCTTGGCAGATTTTAGCAACTTAGCACAAGTCAAGCAATCAACCTACACATGCAATTCTAAGAGTAGAGCAGTGGAATGTAAAACAATTGCATATGAAGGTAAAGGGGATGAGATTGAGGGAGCAAACGCAATGTTGACACGGAGATTTTTTATCCGTGGTTCCGATAGGTGGTGCTATCGTACATCCACGTTGATGGAGACTTCAACGCACGAAGGGTAATGGTTGCGCGAGTCCATGGAGGGTGTGACGCCCGGATAATCAAGCTACAGTAAAACTCTGCTAATGATGCCACGTCACTTCCGTTACTGTTTCTAATCCTTCGTTAGTTCAAAACCGATTCAAAAATCAATTCAAAATATAGCAAACAATAAAACTTTTCAAATGTCAAAACTAAAATGTTCTAAAAGTGACAAATAAATCGTAAGTAATTATGGTGGAGAAACCAAGCTTTGACAAAATGTTTAAAGGCTCTAAAACAATTAAAACAATAGTGAAAACAATTAAACAAATGCCTATTGAATTTATAAAATGCTAAAACTATTTTATTATGGGTTAAGGATTAATCTCACAGTAGTTTGTTGATAAATACAAATTTAGGCACTAGTGGTAAATTTTTGTAAAACAAGAAAATAAAAGAAACTACAAATAAAAAAAAGAAAAGAAAAGGAAAAGAACCCCCCTCCCCGCTGGGCCTCGGCCCAGCTAGCCGTCGACCCACCCTAACCGGCCCACTCCCCCTCCCCGGTCGGTTCTCTGTTCCCCCGACCCCATCGCTACAGGAGGCTGGTCGCCGCCGAACCCCCTCGCCGGCGATGAACCCCGCGAGAGGATAAGGCTGCCACGCCCCGACTCCTCGATCCCCTCTCCAATCCCCCTGGCGTCCCCATCCATTTCCCTCCTCGCGCCGCTTTCGCTCTCCAGATCCACCGCGCCACCGCACCACCGCCATGACCGCCGACGCCGACGAGCTCTCCGCCGTCCCCGTCACCTAGGACCGTGCCAGGGCCTTCGCCGCCCTCCGCCTCGTCGCCTTCGACTACGAGCCGAGCCAAGGAGCACCACTACGGCGCCCCTGACCCTACTTCCTCGTCGCCTCGCTGCCCCAACTCGTCGCCATCATCCCGTCTTCGTCCTCGGTGCCCGGAGCTACTCCTCGTCGATTCGCTGCGACCAAGTCGTCCCCGGCCTCGCCGTCCCCTACTCTGCGGCCGTCGTGAGCCCCCGCACCTTTCCCCCTTATACTCGCCGGCTCTTTCGTCCTCTAGGGCGTAGGTCCGCCATGACCGCAAGCTCCCTGCCTCCGGCCATGTCGCCGTCGTGGACAGCGCATGACCTGGGCCAAATCGAGCACACAAGTGTGCTCGTGGTGGTCCGTAGACGCCACCTAGCTGCTTCGCTTGCTCGAATTCGAGCCGCAGCCCCATGCCCGTGCAAGCCCGAACTCCGGCCGCCGCTAAGCTCACCGCCGATGCCGTTTCCGGCCACCTCCGGACGAACCACTACCACCATCCGGCGCGGATCGTCTTGGCCGTTCGAACGCGACCAAGCGCGCGTGAAACGGACCCCTGTGGCCGAATTCCGGCCACGGCCGAGGCTCGCCGCCGTGTACGGGCTCGCCGGAGTGCCCTCCCGCCGGCGTCCGACGTGGCGCCTGGGGCCCACCCCAGGGTCACTGACCAGCGGGCCCCTGGGCCCCACCTTTGACCCGTTGACTTCGGTCGATGCTGACTGGGCCAATCCCAGCAGCTGACATACGGGGCCCACCAATAAAGCCTTTAAAAAAATAAAAAATAAAAATACTAATTAATCAGTTAGTTAAATTAGTTAGTTAAACTAATCCCTAATCAGACACTGACTAGTAGGGCCCACAATCTAATTAAGTTTTTTGTTGTTGTTTTGTTTAAATTAACCCAGTTAATTAGCTACAGAGGCTGACATGTGGGCCCCACATGTCAGGGTGACATGGTCAGCGCACAGTTGACTGCTGATGTCACACATACGACATGCTGACGTCACCATTACTGTTTTGGATAATTCGAATTTAATTTAATTAATAAATAAATTCCAGAAATTCAAATAATCTTTGAAAATTCATATCTTTTAAACTGTAACTCGGATGAAAATGTTTTCTACATGAAAGTTGCTCAGAACGACGAGACGAATCCGGAGACGCAGCCCGTTCGTCCACCACACATCCCTAACCTATTGAACCTGCAACATTTCACCTCCGGTTCGTCTGTCCGAAAACGTGAAACACCGGGGATATTTTCCCGGATGTTTCCCCCCTTCACCGGTATCACCTCATACCGTGTTAGAACACGTCTAGCTCTGCCTGTTGTCCTGTTATGCACTTGCTTGCTATGTATTTACTGTTTCTCCCCCCCTCTTCTCTTCGGTAGACCCCGTGACGATGCTGATGCCCCTGTGGTCGACTACGTCACCGATGACCCCTCCTTCTTGTCTGAGCAACCAGGCAAGCCCCCCTTTGATCACCAGATATCGCCTACTCTACTCTCTACTACTTGCATTAGAGTAGTGTAGCATGTTACTGCTTTCGATTAATCCTATTCTGTTGCATAGCCTGTCATTGTTTTTACAGTTGTTTCCCTTACCTGCTATCCTACTGCTTAGTATAGGATGCTAGTTTTCCATCAGTGGCCCTACATTCTTGTCCGTCTGCTGTGCCATACTATCGGGCCGTGATCACCTGGGCGGTGATCACGGGTATATACTATATACATTATATACATGACACATGTGGTGACTAAAGTCGGGTCGGCTCGAGGAGTACCCGCAAGTGATGCTGATGAGGGGGCTGAAAGGACAGGTGGCTCCACCCCGGTAGAGGTGGGCCTGGGTTCCTGACGGCCCCCGATTGTTACTTTATGGCGGAGCGACAGGGCAGGTTGAGACCACCTAGGAGAGAGGTGGGCCTGGCCCTGGTCGGCGTTCGCGGATACTTAACACACTTAACGAGTTCTGGGTATTTGATCTGAGTCTGGCCATTTGGTCTATACGCACTAACCATCTACGCGGGAGTAGTTATGGGTATCCCGGCGTCGTGGTATCAGCCGAAGCCGTCGTGACGTCAGCGACTGAGTGGCGCGTGCCGGATTGGACTGGAACGCCACTAGGCTAGGTCTGCTTCCGGCCGCGTACGCAACGTGCAGGTGTGCATAGGGCGATGGGCCCAGACCCCTGCGCGCTTAGGATTAGACCGGCGTGCTGACCTCCCTGTTGTGCTTAGGTGGGGCTGCGATGCGTTGATCTTACGAGGCCGGGCATGACCCAGAAAAGTGTGTCCGGCCAAATGGGATCGAGCGTGTTGGGTTATGTGGTGCACCCCTGCAGGGAAGTTTATCTATTCGAATAGCCGTGTCCCTCGGTAAAAGGACGACCCGGAGTTGTACCTTGACCTTATGACAACTAGAACTGGATACTGAATAAAATACACCCTTCCAAGTGCCAGATACAACCCGGTGATCGCTCTCTAACAGGGCGACGAGGAGGGGATCGCTGGGTAGGATTATGTTATGCGATGCTACTTGGAGGCCTTCAATCTACTCTCTTCTACATGCTGCAAGATGAAGATGACCAGAAGCGTAGTCTTCGACAGGACTAGCTATCCCCCTTTTATTCTGGCATTCTGCAGTTCAGTCCACTGATATGCCCCTTTACACATATACCCATGCATATGTAGTGTAGCTCCTTGCTTGCGAGTACTTTGGATGAGTACTCACGGTTGCTTTTCCCCCTCTTTTCCCCTTTCTATACCTGATTGTCGCAACCAGATGCTGGAGTCCAGGAGCTAGAGATCCCGAGGATGATTCTACATGGAGTTCGGCTTCGAGGAGTAGTTAGGAGGTCCCGGGCAGGAGGCCTTGCCTTTTCGATCGTTGCTACTTTTGTGCTAGCCTTCTTAAGGCAAACTTGTTTAACTTATGTCTGTACCCAGATATTATTGCTTCCGCTGACTCGTCTATGATCGAGCACTTGTATTCGAGCCCTCGAGGCCCCTGGCTTGTATTATGATGCTTGTATGACTTATTTATGTTTTAGAGTTGTGTTGTGATATCTTCCCGTGAGTCCCTGGTCTTGATCGTACACATTTGCGTGCATGATTAGTGTACGGTCAAATCGGGGGCGTCACAAGTTGGTATCAGAGCCAACTGCCTGTAGGAATCCCCCTTTCCACACTCCTTGGCCGAAGTCGAGTCTAGACATTACAAGACTTTTACTAACATGGCTGTGTGTCTTACGGGCCCACGTCGCCATTGGGTGGTATTAGGATCTTTTACTCCTTGTCTATACTCTGGGACTCTGATCTCTCTTCTATTCGGGTTAAGTGAATTTTACTAAATCTAACATTAGGATCTCGTTATCACTTTCACCCGGAGAGCCCCTTATTACTGATGATCGTCTGCTGCACGTGAAGACCCTGAAGATACTCTCCGCTGATAACCCGAGAACTTGTGTTCATCGCTTTTGCAATTCCCTTTCATCGATAAACTCCTATGGATAACCACGTATACTCGCCACTCATACAATGTTTCCCAGTTGATCTTGTTATTACAAGATACCCCGAAATTCTCTTTGCTGCTCCGAGAATCGTTTGAGCTTACTGCCTTGCTGTTCTTTGCCACATGAATACCACTACGGATAATTTCTAGCACTTACCGAGTATCCGGTCATCCCCAGTTGATTCAAGTATTTCACAAAAGTGTTCAAAATACTATTCGATCTTCCGAAAATCCTCAGGAGCCTATTGCTCTCGAAATTCTTGTTTGCTTGCATTATGGTTAATCCCATAAGACTCGTAATCTTATTGGCATCTCTTGTCATTATCATTTTGAGTCCGTTGATTCAATTTGTTGTGAATGCTCGCAATCCTCAATCATATCCTAGAATTCATTCTTCCGGCTCAAACGTCATTTTAAACGTGAGCTGGATCTCGACCTATCAAATTGCCATCGATTGTACCCCTAAGCCTACTCAACTTATCCATCCTTGATCAGAGCGTTGCTTCTGACCCCCCTGAGTTGGAAATCATAATTCTTTTGCATTTGAACTTTGAGTTAGTCAGTTGTTTCTATAATCAGATCTCCTGGCATTCTTCTTCCTCTGGTTGAGTACTGATGCTCACATCAGATCCTTTGTGGACCATCGGTTCCTTTGTTGGATTTTATCCGACAGTGTCCTTCCTATTGAATAACCTTGTGAGCCTTTCCATGGGTATATAATGCCTTTGGTAAATTGTATCATCTGATTTTGAACAATGCTCTTCTTTCGAGCTTGTAATATTTACTCCAAAGTTTGTGGTATATGTTCCTAAGATGCCCCGATGGATTGAACCTATGTCTTCCTTAATCTGTGTGAACCCGAAAGTTTCCCAAGGTTCATACTCCTCTGGTAATTCACCAGGTAGGTCTTCGCACTCAAAATTATTTTAATAGAGCAGTGAATGAAAGGTTATGCTTTGAAGAAGTGGGAGTCGACCTTGAACTTTGTGTTCATGCCCATGGACACGATGTATACCTTATCATGGAAGCTTCTCTTAAAATAATTGTCCCCTTGTAATAAGTTCATCTGGTATCCGTGGACGTCGTTCCGACCATGTTCTCCTTTAAATACCATTTCTCGTACAAGTTTAAGCACTAGGGTAGATCTTCACGAAGTAGGCGATCTCCTTGCCCTTACAAACTCCTTGGTTCAACTCCACAATCTTGTCGGAGGCTCCCAAGTGACACCTAGCCAATCTAGGAGACACCACTCTCCAAGAAGTAACAAATGGTGTGTTGATGATGAACTCCTTGCTCTTGTGCTTCAAATGATAGTCTCCCCAACACTCAACTCCCTCTCATAGGATTGGATTTGGTAGAAAGAAGATTTGAGTGGAAAGCAACTTGGGGAAGGCTAGAGATCAAGATTTATGTGGTTGGAATGGAATATCTTGACCTCAACACAAGTGTAGGTGGTTCTCTCTCAGAAAATATGTATTGGAAGTGTAGGCATGTTCTGATGGTTCTCTCCACGAATGAAGAGTGGGTGGAGGGGTATATATAGCCTCCACACAAAATCTAACCGTTACACACAAATCACCAAACTCGGTGGGACCGAATTGGAGAACTCAGTCAGACCGAGTTGGTTCATAATGTGACCGTTAGGTGTTTCGGTGGGACCGACATGTCAACTCGGTGGGACCGATATCATTAGGGTTAGGGCATAACGTAATCTCGGTGTGACCGATTACACAAACTCGGTGGGACCAATTTTGGTAATAATCAAACAGAGAGTTGGTCAGGCAAACTCAGTGGGACCGATTCGCTCATCTCGGTGGGACCGAAACGTTACGAAAAGGAAATAGAGTGTTTGCATTGCAATCTCGATGGGACCGATCGCTCATCTTGGTTTGACCGAAACGTTACGAAGGGAAACAGAGAGATTACAATCCCATCTCGGTGAGACCGAGATCCCTATAGGTGAGACCGAAACGACTAGGGTTTCTGGCAGTGGCTATGTCAATTGAACTCGGTGGCGCCGGATAGAAAGAATCAGTGGGGCCGAGTTTGACTATTGTTTGGGACATATGTGGATATGAGAAAGTAGTGGAGGGTTTTGGAGCATATCACTAAGCATTTTGAGCAAGAACCTCATTAAGCAACAGCTCATCCCTTCTTAATAGTATTGGCTTTTCGTATAGACTCAATGTGGTCTTGGATCACTGAAATAGAAAATGTAGAGTCTTGTGCTTTGAGCTTGAGCCAATCTTTTGTCTTTAGCATTTTGAAGGGTCCACTTTCTAATCCATGCCATGCCAATCATTGAGCTTTCCTGAAATATCTATCTTGATATAGCATTAGCTCAATGAGCTATATGTTGTTAGGAATTACCAAAACCACCCAGGGATAGTTGCACTTTCACTCGTGTTCCTCAGATTCAGCTTCAGAGTCCATTTCCTTGCCAATGAATGCCCGAGCCTTCTTAGAGCTGCTCTTCTTGTGAGATGAAGACTTTGAGGATTTTGATGATGAAGACTTTGAAGATTTCTTCTTCTTTGAGTCATCAGAACTGTAATCCTTGTATTTCTTCTTCATTGATTCCTTTTCCCACTGAGGACAATCTTGAATGTAGTGACCAGGTTTCTTGCATTTGTGGCATAGCCTCTTGTAGTCACTGGATGAGGAATCATTGCTCCTTGAGGATTTTCCAAAGCGACCACACCTTGAGAACTTCTGAAATTTCTTCACGAGCAATGCTAGCTCCTGGCTCAGTTCTTCAGGATCACCCAGGCTGCTACCAGATTCTTCACCTTCAGATTCAAAGACGGCTTTGTCCTTCAGGGCGCGTGATCTGCCATAGCTCAAACCATAGAGATCTCTCTTCTCAGCAAGCTGGAACTCATGAGTGTTTAGCCTTTCGAGGATATCAGCGGGATCAAGTGACTTGTAATCTTCACGTTCTTGTATCATCAGTGCCAGTGTATCAAATGAGGAATCAAGCGATCTTAGCAATTTCTTCACCACCTCATGGTCGGTGATGTCAGTGGCACCAAGTGCTTGAAGCTCATTTGAGATGTCAGTGAGGCGATCGAAGGTTTGCTGAACATTTTCATTGTCAAGTCTTTTGAAGCGGTTGAAGAGATTGCGAAGAACGTCAACTTGAGAGTCACGTTGAGTTGAGACTCCTTCATTGACCTTGGACAGCCTATCCCAGATAAGATTAGCAGTTTCTAAAGCACTCACTCTTCCATACTGCCCTTTGCTCAGATGACCACATGTGATGTTCTTCGCTCGAGAATCGAGTTGCTTGAATCTCTTCACATCAGTAGCGTTCAGGGAAGGTGAGACCGTGGGAACACCATTCTCCACAACGTACCAGAGATCGTTGTAAATTGCCTCAAGATGCATACGCATCTTATTCTTCCAGTAGGGGTAGTCCGTCCCATCGAAGGTAGGACACCCAGCAGAGACCTTGATCATACCTGCAGTCAACATAACTAAAACTACAGGCGCTTAAACCAAAATCACACAGAACAAGGGAGTACCTTGCTCTGATACCAATTGAAAGTGCGTTAAGTCGACTAGAGGGGGGTGAATAGGCGATTTTTATGAATTCTTCACTAAGGAATTTCAGGATGAGGAAACTCCTTAGCGAAGAACTACTTGCAGCAGAAAAGTACTCAGATGCAAACATAACATAACATAAGCATGGTCATCATGATGAAATGAAAAAGACACAGAGTACAGGAAGCGTAAGCACAAGATAAAACAGGATGAAGATAAACAGATTGAAGAAATTGAGCTGAGGAAATTGAGAAAGTCTTCAGTCAAAGTCTTCAAACAGATATGAACAAGCACACATCACAGTAATGAGGAAATGAAAGAGTTGAGGAAATAGAACGAGTAGGCTTGGTGAAGACAATGATTTGGTAGACCAGTTCCAACTACTGTGACAGTTATTTAAACCGTATTTAAACCTGAGGACACACAGTCCCGGACACACAGTCCTCACCGTATTCTCCTTGAGCTAAGGTCACACAGACCTCATCCAATCACTCATGGTAAGTCTTCAGGTGACTTCCAAACCTTCACAAACTCGGTCACTCGGCGATCCACAATTCCTCTTGGATGCTCTAAACCATGACGCCTAACCGTCTGGAAGATGCACAGTCTTCAAAGGTAACAAGCGTCGGATCCACGCAGGATCAATCTCTTCGGTGATGCTTAATCACTTTGGGTTTGTAGGTGTTTGGGTTTGGGGTTTTCCTCACTTGATGATTTTCACTCAAAGTCCTCGGAGGATGGGATGCTCTCAAATGACAAGTGTCAGTTTCTCGCGGAGCAGCCAACCAGCTAGTGGTTGTAGGGGGCAGCTATTTATAGCCTAGGGAGCAGCCCAACATGATAAGACATAAATGCCCTTCAATGATATGACCATTAGGTGGGAAGATATTTTGGGACAGCTGGCACGTAGCACAGCAGCGGTCGGAAATTTGACTATCAAATTCCTCAGGGCTATCATGTTCCTCACTTGTAGGCAATCCGCACTGGCGAATTCCCAACTCCTCAGTCAGAACAAATTCCTTAGAGACCAGAAGAAATACATCTCTGTCACTGAAGAAATTGACTAAACTGTATGAGATTTCCAATGGCTTCACTCGAAGGGATTGGTAGGTGTAGGATTTTGAGTTGAGCATCACTTGGAAAATTTTCCTTAGTATTTCCTCGACCCCCTTTAACAGTACGGTGTTTCCTATGACTCAAGAAAGAGAAAATGAAACTACAAAAACAAGAGTCTTCACGCTTCATGTTCCTCGAATGAATACCAAGTCTTCAAGGTTACACCAATTTCTTCATTTTCAAAGTCTTCAGAAAATCTTCAGAAATCCAAAGTCTTCAGTCGAAGATATTCATTTTTATGGTTCGACTTTCTCTGTAAATATCAAACTCCTCATAGACTTATAGACCTGTGTACACTCATAAACGCATCAGTCCCTTAACCTATAAGTCTTCAATACACCAAAATCACTAAGGGGCACCAGATGCACTTACACATCCGTCGAAACCGAGCGGTCTGGATGCGTTTGGTCGTCCAACGCCGGTCCGCGGACCGGTCCGGACATCCGGTTTCCAGCAAACCGTAAACAAACCATGGGGCCTTTATGGTATGGTCCGCCGCCAAGGCGGACTCTGATAACCCGGCCCATCCAAAACCCCACCCCTATCCTACGTTTTCATTCTTCCCTGTTTCCCTGCATCTACTTCCTTCCTCACTGACGCCGCCGCTCACCATCCCGGCCGCCCACCAAACCCTCCGGGACCTCCGCAACCTCCACCTCTATACCAGGTCGCCACGCCACTTGTCCTTCGCCGTCGGTCCACCCCTCTCGTCCATATGCTGCGCAGGTACCGTACCATCCGCCCCAACGGGTGTCACCACGCCCGGCAAGTGTTTGGGGAAATGCCCGTGCTAAACTTTTGGTTCCTTTCTTTGAAGCAATGGATTCAAACATGGAGTACATATACGAGCACTATGTTGATTCGTCCAGCAACTCATCCGACGAGGAGGATTATGCCGATGAAGCAACAATGATGCAGGCAGTCCTTGGAGATGGGGAGAGTGCGAAAGAGCATGTCCTCAATTTCAAGGGATCAATCAAGGGTCATCGAGTGCTGAATTGCAACAGGGCGCGAGGCATTTGACGTTGATGGACGAGTACTTTGCCCCCAATGCCCTATTTCACGGACAATTTTCGCCGACGCTTTTGGATGCGACAAATTGTCTTTGATCGCCTTTACAATGAAGTCCAGTCCTACGATGACTACTTCATCCTAAAGAAGGATGTCGTAGGAAGGATTGGATTCTCTGGTTACCAAAAGCACACGGCTGCATTGCGGATGCTTGCATATGACACAGTCGCGGATTCGTGGGACAAGTACATCTGAATGTCTGAGAGCACATAGGGAGGCGGTCGCGAACGGGAATGCCGTAGCTGCACTTTTGTTACGACCACAAAGCCGGCCCGTCCACATCCATCACCGACCTCACCTCCACCGGCGACGGCAAGGGCATGGACTCCGACGAGGAGTACGGCATGGGAGACGATGACGCCTCTTGTCGTGTCCCATGTGGGCATGTCCGTGCCTCATGTCCTACTTTTCCTCTCCGTAACCACACCTTCACTTCCTGGGGCCCAACAAGGACATGGAGCACGGGTGCCCGCAAGATTTAGATTAGGTTAGGGTCTGACCGCTTTTGTTTAATGAAATATGTCAAAAATGTAATGACTTGGTCTGGGTTTAATGAAAATCATCGTGCTTGCATTGATCAGTTTGTTCAAATCCAGTTTGATATGTATGCGGACACAGTTAAATGGCCGGCTCCCGTATCACCGTCCGCGGGCACGTACACGGACAAATACAGGGTATAGATGAAGAGGCAGGAGGACCGGCTAAGTGCCCTCCCCGATAGGGCGCTCCAGCTCGTGCTCTCCCACCTCCCGTTCGACAAGGACGTGCCCACCAGCGCGCTGCCCTGCCAGTAGTGCGGCATCTACGTAGCCGTCCCCGTAATCGCCCTCACCGACCCTAAGAAAGGAAAGTGGGAATGATGTTCGAACAAGCACCTCGCGGTTTGCTTCGGCCAGATGGTGACGGTGACGATCCTCGACAAGCCCCCCGGGACACCCATCTGCACCTTCCGCCTCGACGCCTTGTACCCACCTTCCGACCTACTGGACCAGTAGGTCGTCTCCACTGTGACCTCCGTCGTTGAGAAGATCGACGTCAAGCTCAGGTACTAGCATGACCCCGGACGCAGGATCGTCGGAGAAGGCCTCGGCAAACTTCGACGTCCACCAGTGGAATAGAAACGTCAAGGCGCGGCACCATCTCTTCGGTGCATCACGCTCCGCCAGCTGAGGCTCACGAACTGGACGCTCAACCTGCCCCAGGGCGTGGTCGTCTCTGTAGACGCTCTACCTCGTCAAAATCATGGACCCAAAAGGGATGCTACAGCTGCTGCTCTCAAGCTGCCCCGTGCCTTGCCGACCTGACGCTGCAGGAGCTCCCAAGCGTCAGCGAGATCTTGGTGGAGAGCGCTCACCTGCGGTCTGTCACTACAAAAAAAATACACTTCCGTGATGATACGTGTTCGTCACAGTAGGTTGTGTTTTCTGTCATGCATGTACATCCATGAAAAATTTATGACAGAATCAAGATAGTCATACCTGTGCTGTCGTAGAAGTGTTCCATGACATTGCCAAAATTATCATCACGGAAGTGTCCACTTCCATGACGAAAAATCGCGCGTCACAGAAGTGCTTTCGTCCAGGGTGACCGACACGTGGCATCCACCGTAACAGAACGTCGTTAAGCTATCGGGTCGGGTTTTGGATCCGATAACCCGTTAACAGCCCCGACCAATGGGGATTTTCCACGTGTAAAATCATCATTGGCTGGAGGAAACACGTGTCGGCTCACCGTTGGGACAGATGTCATCCGCTCATTGGACCGAAGGCGCCTATGATACAGCGACACGTGGCACCGCCCAACAGAGGCCCATTCCTGTGAAAAGGCCGGCCCGTTTGACTTGGTCAAAAGGTGGCGGGCCGGCCCACGGAAATCCTGTTAACGGCCTGTTCGCATATAGCCCATTTACAGCCTGCTAACCCAGGGCCCGTTACGCCCTATCCAAATTAGGCCCAGTAGCGTCATCTAGGCCGTCCAATATGATTCAGCCCGTTTTAACTTCCGGCCCATGTGTGGCCCATAACTTCTTTCGGCCCATATCAGGACCTTTGTAACTCCTGGCCCATTAATGGCCCGTGGTGAAACTGGCCCGTAATGAACAGTGTATCACTTTATACCCATTAACGGCCCGTTATTCCATTGGGCCATTTCCAGCCCAAGTTATCTTTCGGCCTTCTCAGGGCCCATTGATTCTTGGGATCATTTGCAGCATTCGGTTACATACGGCCCGTTACTGTCATTTTCTGCTTGTGGGCCAAATTCAGCCCGTCGTTACAGTCGGCCCATTTGCGGACCGTTAATACGTTGGGCCGTTTTCATGTCAAAAAAAACCCGTTGGGCTGTTTTCATATAGTTATCAAATACGGCCTATTAACGGCCCGTTATGGTCCACGAATAGTACGGCCCATGATTGGCGAAATGATGATACGCCCCGTAGAAGGCCCATGGATCCTACGGCCCGTATGAGGCCCATGGATAGTACGGCCCGTAGAAGGCCCATGGATCGTACGGCCCGTAGAAGGCCCGTGGACCCTACGGCCCGTAGAAGGCCCATGGACCCTAAGGCCCATATAGAAGGCCGATGGATCCTACGGTCGGACGAAGGCCCATGGATCATACGGCCTGCAGGTGGCCCATGGTTACAACAGTCCGTGTGTTGCCATGATTATTTTGGCCTAGTTACCAAAAATAGGCTATTATGGCCACTAGAAAAAAACAGAAAAAGAACTGCAGTGACTACAAGCAAACAACTAAACAAGACAATAAGGAAATAAATAAGCAAGCAATTAACGCTAGCCTATTACCGCTATTACACATATTACATCCACTGGGCATCAAAGTTCGCCACCAGTGCAAATATAGGGAACAAAGCAGCACATTACATACACTGGCCGTCAAAATTGGCCACCAGTGCAAATAAACGCGGCAGCAAAACAAGAGCATAACTGAAACAACTTCAGAAGAGCTCAAGAAACGTTATCCTGGGTATCCACCATGCTGGCAATAAGCTTAGCAAGCTGATTAGCTTTGTCCTGTTTGGCGCTAAAATCCTCCAACGCTTGCTGTTGCACCAGAAAGTATGCATCTGAATGCTCCAGGGACTTCCGCAGTCCTTCCGCTTCTTGTCACAGCACAGCTGATCGATGTCTTTCAGCTTGTAGTTGAGACTCAAGAAACCGAACTGATTCAGACAGTGAGTTTGAATAGCTTGTGCAAGCGGTAGTGGCCAGTAACTCGAACACTAAACCAAGACAGGACTTTGGGGTTGTCTCGCTGCCTTCAAGATAGTCTTCCTTAGCTGTTTTATCAGCTTTGTTGGAGACCAACAAGGATGTGTCACTATCCTGAACCTTATCTGCATTACTTCCTTTACCATTGCTTAATAAGGCATTCTTCCCCAATATTCTGTCAGCATGCTAAAAGAAGAAACAAGCAGACACATAACAAGTTTAGCATGTACTAGTATATGAAACTCATTTCGGTGAACCAGTTCATTAGTAAGGTGGACAGGATTAAACTACCAAGTCTTCTATTGCCAAGTACTAGTACATAATAAAAGCATCAAACAAACACATATCTATGTCCTATGGTCACTGCATTGTCTTGCCAAATCAAAATAGAGACACGGTTCAAATCATATTAGTTCAAGACAAAGCAGCAGTGAAAGAATACAAAGCGTGGGAAACTACACGGCACAACAAGATTTCAGATGGGTACCACGGGTCTACATGTACAACAACACTATTGGCTCTGTTGTGATGCTAGTAATGCGCACGATATGAAAGTCAACTGTATACACAATTGAAATTGAAATCAACAGAGCTATTGATAAGAGCAAACCTGTTAAAGAAACATGCGTGAACATACCTGCTGTGCCATTGGAGTTTCGATTGGATCCTTCAATTTAAAAATAAGTTTGTATGAGTAAATACAGTGATACAAGAGCAAAGCAATCATAGTTAAAAAAAGGCGCGCCTAAGCGAGCGCTTAAGCGCGCCTAGGCTCTAGGCGTTGGCAAAACGCATCGCGCATAACTACGCATAATTTGTGCATAACTGCGCATAAGCATGCGCTTTGGTCAGTAAAGCGCAAGGCGGCAGCAAAATGCACAATTAACGCCTAGCGCTTTTTTGAACTATGATAGCAATGGAATCTTAAATTAGAACAGTTGTTCTTCAGGTTTAGGCACTTGTTCTACATGAACAGAGTATAGTAAGACGCAAGAATATAATACTTAAAAATAGAAAATGAGCTCATAGACCTTACCACATTCTTGGTTTGGGACCAGTACAGAACAAGGCGTTCCCAGTCATCATCCAGTAAATGTGTCTCAGGAGAACGTAAGGGAATTTGATGAGTTTCTTTGCCGGTGCAGTACGTTTTCTTCAGGTAATTTCGATACTGCCACCAAGCATTCTTGAAGATAGCAGAGGTATTAGCATAGATTACCTCATCCTGAGTTTCCAAATCGGTCCTTCTCTATACAGAAAAATGGGAAAATTTGCTGTATTATAACCATCATGGAGGTAGGATGTATGGGAGGAAGCAATGTAATTGCCATGAATAACATTACTTACACATAACTCCTGGACAAACACCTGCAACTGGCATTTTCCTTCATCTTCAGTATAATATTTCCAAGATGGGAAGATACGCACATACGATTTAACAACATCAAATGCGATAGATGCTAAACTAGGTTGTGCTTCCTCCACAGGAATAGGCGTACTAACTGGTGGAGTTGGGGTTCGCCGTGATAGTACTGGCCCTTTGGGCACTGGAGCTGCCTTACTAACTACTCTTGTTTGGGAGCTCTGTGGTGGAGATGGTGCTGCGTCAACAGGAACTGGGTTACTATCGGCTGGGGTTGGGGTTAGATTGGGTGAAGCTGGTTCTCTGTCCATCGCAGTAGGGGTACAATTTGCGAGAGTTTGGGTTATGTGTGGTAGGGCTGGTTCTTGTGCATGTACAACCGGGGTGCTATCTCCACCAAGAGGTAGCACTGTTTTATTTAAAGACCGTGTTTTTAGTCCGCTAGATACTGGCATCACCCGCTCCAATTCAAATGGCTGATAAACAGGAAAGATAGTTGAATGTACAGACATTGTATGAGAGATACATGCAATAGATAGTGTGGAAAAAAGAGGGCATGATGACATGTATATTCTTTAACTAAAACGGATAGCATGACATAATTTCACATATATGATGTCTATCTAAACTGGATAGCATAGCATAACATAATTCAAAGATATGATGAATAACTAAACAGGATCGCATGACATAATTCACCTACATGTTATCTAAGTAATTAGGATCGCATCATTTAATTCACATATGTGATTTATCTGCTAAACAGAGAGCATTCGATATGATGTCTGAACTAAGAACATGGTGTTGAATATTGTGTATATGATGTCTAAACTATGCAATGCAAGACACCGTATGCATGATATGAGCAGTATAACCGTGCCAAGTTAGATCATACACCTCAGTGGGGGAATAGGACTGGTCATCTGTCTCTGAATCCATCTCTGAGGAGCTATCGGGACCCAACAAGAGATCTGCTTCGACAGGTAGCACTGTCTGCTCTGAAGGCCTTGTTTTCACTCCATATTTTTCCATCTCCCACCCAAATGACTGATTCACAGGAAGAGTAGTTTAATGTACAAACATTGTCGACAAATGGAAATGTAATGAAGAAAAGGATGGGCAAGATATCATTCAAATATATGATGCCTGGTTAAACAGGATGGCATTGCACATTTCACATATATTATGGCTGGCTAAAAGACATGAGACTGCATAATTCCCATATATGATATACAAACTAAACAGGTGGCATTACAGAACATGTCTAAACTAAGCAGATGACATATATGATGTCAAAAGTAGGCACTGCAAGGCAACATATGCATGATATGACTAACATCCTCATGCCAAGGTAGAGCAAACACCTTGGGGGTAAATAGGAGTGGTCAGCGGCGTCTGAATCCGCCTCAGAACAGATATCTTCCTCTGGATTACAATCTGGAGATGGGCTGGGAGGGTTTGCCATTGAACCCACCATGGAGCGATGTCTGCATGACATTGTATTGCCGCGCAAAACTCTTCTCTTTTTCTCTACATGTTCAGCATGACTGTGTACAATATCTGACATGCATATGAAAAAAATATGGTGAGATTATGTAAGGAGAGCATGCAGAAATTTAGAGTGATGGTAACAACCAGTGGATCGACGTTTTTCCGTTGAACCAAAATAGCCCTAATGAATCGACGTGAATGTATAGTAATAAGTGATGCAACAAGTGTACAACCTCTTTGCCGTAGCCGTGTCGACCTCAGCATCATTGGGTTTGTCGCTGAAGCAGTTGAGACAGAGGTGGCTGTCGGAGGTGTGGAGGAAGATCTGAGGAATCTGTAGACGGCATCCAGGGCACTACTCTGTTGTGATGGATCGTTCTGTCGTTGGAGCAGCTCCGGTGAGCCGTAAGACGTCAAGGCTGAAGCAGCACAAGATAGACATCGTCAATCTCAAGTGGGATTCTAATAGCATCTCCAATAGATGATGTAAAATGGATGTAAAATTAACATCACCAAAAACCACCTGACTACAACAGATGAGGTAAAAACTGTTGACTCTGAACTTAACTGTCGAAACTGAAATTTACTGTGGAATCTGAATGCTACTGTTGAAACTGAACGTAATGGTAGCAGAGAGGCACTTGACATGTAGTTTAGGGAGGGCCTGCAGTTCATCTTCAACCTGCACCCCCCTGAGCCGCCAGCCACCACCGGCCGAACCGCCGGCCCCAGCGCCGCCTCGCCGCCCCGAAACAACTCGCCACCGCCGCCCCGGCCAGCCCTCTAGGCCCCCTGCCCCCCACCCTGAACACTAAGATAGATAGTGGGGTACCTCTCCGGCGATCCCCCGTCCCCGCTGCGGGTGGTTCTTCCTTAACTCCGGCGAGCCCCCCCAACCCCTGAAAATCGACTGACCCAAAAGTCGATTCAGTCGACTGAAGTGTGGCTTAATCGGAGCAGAGCAGCAGCACGAGCGAGGGGGAGAGCAGCAGCAGCTGGGCGAGCGAGTGATCGAGCGAGAGCCGGAGCAGCGGCAGCGCGAGCGAGCGAGCGAGAGCCGGAGTAGCAGTAGCAGATCCGGCTGGTATGGACGCCGCCGCCGAAGGGGCCTCGCACTGGGGGAGAGCCGCCGTGGAGATGTCGCCCGCGGCGCCGGCTTCAAGGTAGCCGCTCCATGGGGGTGCGGGATGGAGCACCGTCGGCGCCGGGAGGTCGAGTTAAGGAGAAGGTGCGAAGCGATGAGTGTACAACCTCTTTGGTGGCACCGAGTAGGCCTCGGCTTCGTCCGAGGAGTCGGTGAGGATGCTGCGGTTCCGGTCGAGCAGGTTAAGGCGGCGCTGTGGGGATGGAGCTGCCGCGATAGACGAGGCGATCGTCGGAGCAGCTCCTTGGAGGTGGAGGATGGGGCGGCTGAACTGGCGGGACGGCGAGATGGACGACGGATCCTCATCCGGGGAGGTGGACGAGGGACGTCGAGCTGTTGCGGTGGACGACGTCGTCGGGGAAGAGGCTCCGGCTGGGCAGTAGTGACGTGGCGGATGGACGAGGGTGGGGTTTCGCGGCTGGAGCAGAGAGGTTATGGCGGCCTGGGATTTCGAATGGCGAAAAGGGGGTGATGGGAGGGGGTGAAGCATGACTTAGGGACGCGCTTGTCCAAAATGTAGGGTGTGTTACAAAAGTACCCCCCACCGATTTGAACTAGCGGCCCTTTCGGCTCAGGGTTAGAAGGGGGATTACGCGTGTCGGGATTTGGCAGCTGGAGGGAGTTTTCGCGCGCGTTGAAATTTCAGGATAGCAAGGCGCCAGTTTTGGGAGCATGATACCTAAATTTTCGGGATATAACAAGACGCGGGTTGAATTTTAGGGACAAGCCTAACGTGTAGTAATATTGTACTTGTACGTACGAAATCAATTCGCACTTCCCTCGACCAAAAAGAAAACGAAAAAAATAAAACTATACACACCACACAAAGAGAGAGTCTTGCCCCGTTTTACTATACAAATGCTATTCAAAGCTACTCCCTCCTTCCATCTATATAGGGCCTAATGTGTTTTTCGATGCTAACTTTGACCAAATATTAGAGCAATGATATATGACATGCAACTTACACAAAGCACACCGTTAAATTCGTCTGTGAAAGGTTCTTTCAATGATATAATTTTCACATTGTGTATGTCATGTACTATTAATCTTGTCAATAGTCAAAGGCGGTCTTAAAAATCTCATTACGCCCTATATCGATGGAAGGAGGGAGTATGAATCCATGTTATGTTCGATTAAATTTTTTCGCTTGCTGTATAATGCATGTAACCTACTCATACCAACATTTTAGTGCATTCCAAATGTCTATACTACCGCTGCAATTCAAACTAAATTTGAATTCGTTTCTCTATTTCAATAAGAATCTACAATCATGATTGTTGCCAACTTCAACCATCATAGTTTCCTTGCTATCCGCCAGATATAAACCGGACGGCCTATAATGCAGGATGGCAGGCACACCATCATCAACAACTCCGTTTTTTATAAGAGTAGAGATAAAATATATTAAATGTAGTATAACATGTTCATAACCACACCATGTGTATCACCGTTATATATATTCACACATGCGTCAGTTTGAAACACTATGATAAACTCTTCAAATATCCGAATTCACTTTTTATAATGAAGTATATATGATCTCTATTCGTCTTTTACACCCACACAACCCTCTTATCTTTGTAGCTAGCGCTAACTTTCTCTTGTGCATGCACACGCCCGCATCCCTCTCACCCTCCCTCAGCATACTCTAGCTCCATCGCGCAAATTCGTCTTTTCACTTTAGGTCGTTCACCCACGGTGTGTGTAGGCCCCCCAGCTCCTTCTTTACGGCACACATCGATCGATATGCCTCTCTAGCTAGGTGTGCCTAGCACAAACACAAGCTTCCCCTCTTCTCTTGTCACCGTCCATGCCTCACTCCCACCACTCTTTTCATCGTTCTCGTACTCGCACACTCCTCCCCCTCGATATAGTATGCCTCTCGTACCACCTCCTACATGCATCCCTCTCTCTCTATCCTTCTCCTCGTGCCTCATTTGCTTCTAACACACACATGCATGTATACCGATCGATCTCCCAACATATACCTAGATCGACTTTAACTACCCCCCCATCGATCGACGTACCTCACAAGTTATGTCTCTCCTTTCTCTAACAAAGGGCGATTGATCTTCCTATGTAGTTACGTCTGCTTACCACAGCCACATCGTCCCCCCTCATTATTCGTGCATGCCTCCTGACCCGTCTCTCACACGCACGTGCACAGACAACAAGCAGCCATCTCCTCTCTTATTGATATTGCGGGCGTGCCCTCCGTTTGTCTAGCAAGCCTATCCCACCATTTGTTAGAAGCAACTCCACTACCACCCCCTCCAACACTCTAGCTCTGTCTCTCTCCCAACCTTATTCCTCTCCTGCACATATGCATGGATGCCGATCGATCTCCCTTAATACATGAGGCAGATCGATCTCCTTAATACATGAGGTAGGCCTCTCTCCTCCTCCACACATATACCAGCCATTGTACCTCTATAGTTAATTGGGCCTCCCTCTTCCCCCACCACACACCGATAGTCGAGCGCTACAGGTAGGTATCCATGCCACAGAGACAAACTGCACATGTCCCATCTCACGTTCCAGTAGGCCAGCCACTCTATATCTTTGAC